>NW_028318507.1:470000-770000 GCF_062004578.1 Staurois parvus | reverse complement strand
TACCAAACTGAGCATGTTCAGAGTGACTCCACACAATATGTCTTATCAGGATATAAGAGGGGGAAGATCAGAGAAGTCAGGATCAAACATTGTTTTTACACAATGCAGAGGATTAACCCCTTAGGTTACGCATCAGGGGCGGACTGACAATTCGGGCATTGCCGAGGGTCCGGGGTCAGCAGGGGGCCCAGTGAGAGGCTCACTGGGCACAGTTCACTAAGCGGTATCTTACCACATCCGAGTATGCGGTAGGATACCGCACAGCATTTTTTAAAAAAAGTTTGAATTCACCAAAAAACACTACTAAAATATCCCGTGAGTTATTTTATCAAGTCATGCGATATTTTAGTAGTGAAAACCATGCAGAGTTAATGTTTCAGCTGTCCGCGGGGTTCCCACTGACAGCTGAATGTAAAAGATAGAATTGCCAGCAATTAAAAAAATAATTTAAAAAACAGCGTGGGGTCCCCCCCTCCATCCATACCAAGCCCATTGTTTCTGGTATGGGTTTTGAGGGGAACCCCCACGCCAAAAGTGGAAAAAAAAATAGCGTGGGGGTACTCCCCAAAATCCATAGCAGACCCTTTTCCAAGCATGCAGCCTGGCAGATCAGCAAAGGGGGGGAATAAGCGAGTGCCCACCCCCCCTTGAACCAAGCCTGTTCTTGTGCATTTCTTCCAGATCTGTACAGTAATCCAAGATAATAAAGACCGGTCACTGCTGCTCTCCCTTCTTGGTGACTGATCTTGTGTCCGCCCCCTCCTATAGTTTTCTGCAGGTAGCCTGTGGTGGGTGGGGCCTGCTCAGTCCCTCCCACAGCTCTTTCCTCTGCACATGCTATATACAGCACAATGATGATGTCACCTCTACCCAGGTAATAACTGGGTTTGCAAAGTCTTTTAATGCACACAAAATAGATTTAAATCTTTTGTCATTGTAAAGAATTATATTTCAATAAACGTTTTTGTACCTAGAGTTCAGCTTTAAGCTGTTAAAGGGGGATTGTGGCTGAGTCAACTTTATTTCCATGACTGCCACACACAGTTTGGAGACCAATTATAAGTCTGAATATCAGCAGATCACAATTCTGCAAACTATTATCAGTTTGTTAAGATTTGTGACCACGCCCTGTCAGTCACCTCCCCCTTCCTCACCCCTCGTTTTCTACTTTTATCCTTTTTCGCTTCTACTTTTTCTCCTAGATTGTTGAATATAAATCGTATTTATAAAAAAAATACCAAAATAGGAGAAGCCCAATCATATATATTCAGTAGTCAAATATCTTGGACTTTATATAAGCAGGCTGCTGTTTTATGATATCACCATGCCGCTTCTCCACCTCTTCCAATCAGAGAACACTTTAAACTTGCTCAGAAAATGCAAAACAATCTCTGAATGGCACCCATGGTGAGCGGCTCAAGTTGGACCAATGTAACTATGTATAAAATATCCAGGGGCGGACTGACCATTCGAGCACTGCCTGAGGGCCTGAGGGCCCGGGGTCAGTAGGGGACCCCATGAGATGCCCCTGGTACCTTTTATTGGCTTTTTCATAGGCTTTTTTGGGTGTGGGCGAGGACACAGGGGCCCCATGATCCCCTATTGCCCGGGGGCCCCATGAGTTGTCAGTCCGCCCCTGAAATATCCATACGTGAAGTTCTGCTTTAAGGTGAGCTTGGCCTTTAAAAGTCACCCCCTGAATACAAGTGTCAGGCAGGCCATAGATGATAAAATTTTCTTTTCTTCCACCATGGGTGGAAGGAAAGAAAAGTGCTTGATTCCCCCATCAACGCTGATTCCCTTCCACAGCATTACTGTGTTCTGTAGTCAGGAAGCCTTCCCTGTGGCAGAACACAATGATTACTGCTGGCTGATATACCCACCGGCAGTGTTCACATGCATAAAATCAGACAGGCTGGTTGTACTGAAGTTGATCGATGGCTAGCCATCAATCCATCTATGGCCAGCTTTAGAATTTCATTATTAGTGGAAAAGCGCTTAAAGTATGAAAAGTGCAAAGGTTTAAATTGCATTGTGTTCAATAGTTTAAAGTTTTAATAGCAATAATACACACACATCTCCACCCACCCAGTCATACAATCATTGGTGGTCAGTGGCATTTTAAAAGGCCCCACCCTTCATCACTGGTGGTCCGCGGCATATTAAAACCTTCCAAAACACTCCCAGAACGTTAGTGACCAGTGGCATTTAAACTTCACCAAAACAATCCCACAATCATAGGTGATCACTGGCACTTTAAAATCCCTACATCTTATTACTGGTGGTGAGCGGCACTTTAAAACCCAAAAAGCAATCCCAAAAGACTGGTGGTTAATGGCCTTTTAACCCCACCCCCACCTTCAATTGCAGCCTTCCCATAGGATTGATTAATTCCTTGAATCCTTCAGTCTGTAGTGAGAGGAAGAGGAGGGAACAACAATATAAACAGTACTACACTATTTACATTGGTGATCTCTGTGATTGGAAATCACATCTATCCCATGGCACAGAGCCACCCTGATCGTCTCTGTGCCCTTACTAAATGTTCTCCATTGACTAATGGCAGGAGTAAGAGCTTTGTGTGTGTGCAAACAAAAGTCTGTACTGGTACATCCATCCACCCATGTAAGGAGGTTAAACTTTTCAGGCCCCAGATTAGCACCCCCTTTAAACTTCTCTTTAGACCAGCCCCCCTAAACTTTAATTCAGACTCCAGATCAGTATCAGCTTATATCACATGACCAGAAACAAGATGTGTGGATAGTTTTCCACACCTTCCTGTATAGGCACCATGCTAGTTGAAGGTTTGATACCATTGCTGGGTTGTTGGAAAAAGCATTCAGCACTGCCAGAACATAGGGTGGGTCTGCGGGACCCTTGTATTTATTTCAAAGTCCCCAGGTTAGTTGGGAGGTATACTGTAGTCACTATGCCACAAAGAACAAAATTGTAAATTCGATCATTACATATACAGTGGGGCAAAAAAAGTATTTAGTCAGCCACCAATTGTGCAAGTTCTCCCACTTACAAAGATGAGAGAGGCCTGTAATTGGCATCATAGGTAGACCTCAACTATGAGAGACAAATGAGAAAAAAAAATCCAGACAATCACATTGGCTGATTTGGAAAGAATTTATTTGCAAATTATGGTGGAAAATAAGTATTTGGTCACCTACAAACAAGCAAGATTTCTGGCTCTCACAGACCTGTACCTTCTCCTTTAAGAGGCTCCTCTGTCCTGCACTCATTACCTGTATCAATGGCACCTGTTTGAACTTGTTATCAGTATAAAAGACACCTGTCCACAACCTCAAACAGTCACACTCCAAACTCCACTATAGTGAAGACCAAAGAGCTGTCAAAGGACACCAGAAACAAAATTGTAGACCTGCACCAGGCTGGGAAGACTGAATCTGCAATAGGCAAGTAGCTTGGTGTGAACAAATCAACTGTGGGAGCAATAATTAGAAAATGGAAGACATACAAGACCACTGATAATCTCCCTCGATCTGGGGCTCCACGCAAGATCTCACCCCGTGAGATCAAATTGATCACAAGAACGGTGAGCAAAAATCCCAGGACCACATGGGGGGACCTAGTGAATGACCTGCAGAGAGCTGGGACCAACATAACAAAGGCTACCATCAGTAACACACTACGCCGCCAGGGACTCAGATCCTGCAGTGCCAGACGTGTCCCCCTGCTTAAGCCAGTACATGTCCAGGCCCGTCTGAAATTTGCTAGAGAGCATTTGGATGATCCAGAGGAGGATTGGGAGAATGTCATATGGTCAGATGAAACCAAAATAGAACTGTTTGATAGAAACACAACTCGTCGTGTTTGGAGGAGAGAGAATGCTGAGTTGCATCCAAAGAACACCATACCTACTGTGAAGCATGGGGGTGGCAACATCATGCTTTGGGGCTGTTTCTCTGCAAAGGGACCAGGACGACTGATCCATGTACAGGACAGAATGAATGGGGCCATGTATCGTGAGATTTTGAGTGCAAACCTCCTTCCATCAGCAAGGGCATTGAAGATGAAACGTGGCTGGGCCTTCCAACATGACAATGATCCCAAACATACCACCCGGGCAATGAAGGAGTGGATTCGTAAGAAGCATTTCAAGGTCCTGGAGTGGCCTAGCCAGTCTCCAGATCTCAACCCCATAGAAAACCTTTGGAGGGAGTTGAAAGTCCGTGTTGCCCAGCGACAGCCCCAAAACATCACTGCTCTAGAGGAGATCTGCATGGAGGAATGGGCCAACATACCAGCAACAGTGTGTGCCAACCTTGTGAAGACTTACAGGAAACGTTTGACCTCTGTCATTGCCAACAAAGGATATATAACAAAGTATTGAGATGAACTTTTGATATTGACCAAATACTTATTTTCCACCATAATTTGCAAATAAATTCTTTCCAAATCAGCCAATGTGATTGTCTGGATTTGTTTTCTCATTTTGTCTCTCATAGTTGAGGTCTACCTATGATGCCAATTACAGGCCTCTCTCATCTTTTTAAGTGGGAGAACTTGCACAATTGGTGGCTGACTAAATACTTTTTTGCCCCACTGTAGTTCCCTGCTTACAGGATATAGATGTGAACACCTTGTCTGGTTCGTTTAAATAATTGGGAACTATCTAGCAACTGGACACGAGAGAGACAATAAATGTCTTGGTCAGAATTAGGTAATCACGTACTATACATACTGTATATGACACAGCATATAAAGTGCAGGGTCAGGACTGTGAAACATACAGGGGTCAGAAGGGTGTAACATGGGGCCCTTACTTTGCTGGTGAGATCACACTGCCAGGCAGTAGGTGCATAGATCAGAGCTGAGCGCTGGAACAAGAGATTCAGCCCTGGACTTCAGGACATGACCTGGATCAGCAGGACACCAGGATTATGCTTCAATCCTGGGACAATCCCATAGACAATGCCCCACAGTTCTAGAAGGGGCAGGACTTACGTTGTGAGGAGCACAGGGACATTGCTGATAGTCCACTGTGTGTTAACTAATCTTCACTTCAGGTCTGTGAAAGAAGAACGTGGCTCCAACGTCCCCTAGCATCCAATCTCATCAATATCACAAGCGCTGCTCTGCTACATGAATCCTTGCTGCAGCTCTAGTGCTTGTGATGTGGAGAAGATCTGGCTTCAGGGGAGCTGCAGGGTGAGAAGACCAGATGAGATTGGTGACACCCCCTCTCTATGCGGCGCTCAGGGAACATAATGGGAGCAATATTGATGCTCAGAGAGGGTCAGAAGGTATATTGGTGCTAAGAAGGTGGTGGAGGGAATAGTAAACCTTAGCAAGGGGGACAATAATGCCCAGTGGAGGTGGGAGGGAACAATAATGCTCTGGGGAGGGGGGGAGGTTATAAGCAGGGTATGGGAGGAACAACAATGCGAAGATTTGGTTGAGGGAAAACTAGTCCCCAGCCAAAGTAGAGAGAACAATGTTGCCCAGCGGAGGGCGAGGGGAATAAAAATACCCTAGATGACTGTGAAAGGTGGGCGAGAACAGTAGTGCACAGAACTGGGTGTGGAAAAAATAGTGGTCAGTAACGGTACCAGTGTGTATTGGGGGGAATCAGTAGTGACCTGTGGGCTGGTTTACAATAGTACCCAGAGGGCGGTGGGGAGGAACAACAGCACCCAGTAGGGGGTGAAAGTAAACAATGGTGTCAGTGGACAAAACTTACCTTGCACTGCAGTCCTTGTCCCGCGAATCTGCTCTCTTCGTCCTCCTCCTTCTGCTACCTGGACTGAGTAGACTCTGTCAAGCAGTAGATCAGTTCGTCTGCAAAGAGCTGGAGCTGTGCGCTCCATCTCTCGGTCCTAGACACACGGGATACCAGGATTCTGTTAAAATCCTGGGACAGTCCAGAGGAGTCTGGGATAGTTTTGGTGGTATTTGGGGTTATGCCAATCCAGATGGGCTTGAGACATTAAAGATCTAAGCCCTTCAAGAGCACCTATCTTTACATTTAGGCTCTCATTAAAGGGGAATGTGAGCTCTCTTATGACAGTGATAAACCTCAATTAAAAAAATGAATACATATGAAATGTTCATGACTGGGCAGGGCGAAACGCGTTGAGGCGCATGGCCTGGATGGAGCCTGGGCTGAGGCTGCTTTTACCATACAGATTGTTGGGTTTTGCTGGATGTGAGACACCTGGGACGTTCTTTCTACATGCTGTGAATGGCTGTCACAGTGCCGATCATTACTAGAGTGCCTGGGAGATGTCAAAGACTGTGCTGAAAGCATGCATTGAGTGAACTCTCAGCACAGAAACTCCCGTCACCCAAGGAAACATATGTGTAGTGTGTGGGCATTAAAGCCCACCCTCTTTGCCGCTGCACATATGTGTTACATTGGCAAGAGGCTAAGATAGTGTGGATGTCACAATTTTATAGGTATGTGAAAACTGTTTTGCTCATACTTAGATATATTCTTCTTAATCCATGTAGCTGCCTTTACCCTTGCTAATATATTTTGTCTTCCTTTCTCAACAGAGCAGTTTATGGGTCATACCACCACATGGATTTAATTTGAAATTTGGATAGGCAGTTACTAATTCCCTAATCCCAGGGGCCGCCCACACCATCTACTACTGATGCCCCCCTGATGGCAGACCAGCTCTTTGCGAAAGCCAATAGTCTTCTAGCACTATCTGTATTGCCAGTTGCTGGTTTCCAAAGGATGTCTTACATTGCATTTGGAAGGATCCAAAGGATTCGGAATACTTCTTGTTTTAAACAGGGTAAAAGGAACACTCAATTTTCTTGTTAAGAAAAAAGAAATTAAAAACACATCAAGTATTAATTTCCAGACCCTCAGGCGAGGAAGGAAATTCCTGAGTGTTCGCCAAAACAATCAAGGCTGGAGATATTCTTTGAATATTGTGGTTCAGGCAAGACTTGCGTTGTTCAGCCTTAGTCAGCAGCAGAGTAGCAGAAATGGAGCCGTTTCTGCTGTTTTTCTTTTGGTGGAGGTGGATGGGTCACTGCCAGCATGGAGTATTTCACAGAAGCAAGCACCGCTCCATCCAGATGTAGCCAATCCAAAGCCAGGCTACAGGGAGGAGAGATCTTCTAATCAACAACTCCTTCAATCAAGTTCACAATAAACAATGATTCAACTAATCAGAGCATCGCTGCTTCCCCTCAGAGATTGTGAGATTGGTAATAACAGTCTTTTGGTATGATGCAATAAAAAAAATGTCTAAAAGGCCCCACACGTGAGCTTCAAAGGCATTCCTACACCTGCGCATAATTTGCATGGAAAAATGGCTTATTGTCTAACAATGTACCTATGCAGTAAACACGCTCCGTATTTTGCATTATTTCCAGACAGGGCAAAATTGATGGTATTTTTAGACCTCTAGACTCCTTAGGTATGGAAATTAAAACTACCAGGGCATGTTTTGTATTATGTTCTGAAGCGGTTGGTTTGACCTGGTCGGAACTTTTGAATATTATGTTCTGAAGTGGTTGGTTTGACCTGGTCGGAACTTTTGAAAAGTCTGCTATTAAAGCAGTTGTGCAGCTTAAATAAGAATGTGCTTTGTAATACCTATTGTGGAAAAAAAAAAAAGGTGTGCACCCTCCTGTACACTTTAGTTGATATAGAAGTGTTCATTTATACAGTACAGGGCACTCACTATATTATAGAAGAGACAAGCAAACATCAACAGTACCGCATTGGGATCGGTATGTGGGATAATGTCACGAATAAGCTCCGTACAAGGCATTTCATTGCCATGGAATGTCTTCAGGGGACAGAAGAGACTTCTGGTCTAACACAGTCAAGCTGCTCACAGGAGGAGAGTGATGACCTCATCAATGTTCTGCTGCTCTGGGGTGGGTCTTAGACCAGGCTGTATTGCTTAAGTGCAGTGTAGGCTGCAGGGAGGTCCACTACTTGGCTGTGCTACGTGACAGGATTTCCTGGATCACAAGACTGGCTGAACACATTTACTAATTGTTTGGCACTGTTGATATAGAAGTGTTCATTTATACAGTACAGGGCACTCACTATATTATAGAAGAGACAGGCAAACATCAACACTACCGCATTGGGATCGGTATGTGGGATAATGTCATGAATAAGCTCCGTACAAGGCATTTCATTGCTAAGGAACGTCTTCAGGGGACAGAAGAGACTCCTAGTCTAACACAGTCAAGCTGCTCACAGGAGGAGAGTGATGACCTCATCAATGTGCTGCTGCTCTGGGGTGGGTCTTAGACCAGGCTGTATTGCTTAAGTGCAGTGTAGGCTGCAGGGAGGTCCAATACTCGGTGTGCTACGTGGCAGGATTTCCTGGATCACAAGACTGGCTGAACACATTTACTAATCATTTGGGAGAGTTCACGTATGTCAATTGTGTGTTTAACTGTTTTCTTGGAGCACAAGCCTGGGAAAACACAGCTGCAGGAAGCGCAGCATGCTTATTACAACAGAGCTAACTCACAAACACATTCCCATTTGTGCCAAAAGAAAACGCCTTGCCTGTCTATCCATTTGCCCAGCCCTGCTTGTATATTCAAACAATAGGTAAGCTCCTTCCATCTTGTTATTCTACCCTCAGCATACCGGCCCCACTCCACTCCTTCCTAGGAAGACGTTCTTGCAGGACTTCCTTAACCTTCTGCCACTAATCTCCGTTCTTCCATCATCCCGCAGATCTCAGCCATTTGACATTTTCCTTTTAATTTTGTCAATTAAATAAAAAGGAACCTCTGAGCGGGGAACGAAACCTGTAATGATCTTTCTTCAATGTGGTCTTTATATTCCTCCTCATGCTGGACACTTGTAAAGGAAATCTTTGTTTTCTTTGGCAGTGGCCCTCATTGCCAATTACTATTCTGAAATTATTGCTCATTTTGAGCTCAGCGTAATACAATAGTATCTTTTTCCTTTGCTGTAAATGACATCCGGTGGAGCTGGCCCCATGCCTGTAATTCCATTTATTACACAAAATTTTCCCAAATAGGTTATCTCCTGGCTGTGTGCTTTAATTAGGCTTCAAACCCCTTCCTCCTGCAGCGGTTCTGAGAGGTCCAAAGTTTACTACTGAGGGAAAATATGTGGAGAAAAATATCCTTCAGTGAGGAATATTCATCTGTCTGCCGCCCAGGAAGGACACTGTACCTAGTCATTTAAAACAGAGTTCCAGACAAATAACCAGGTAAAAAAATGAATAGCTGATTTAAATTATAAAACACAAAACCATTTTTTTTGCAGCAATTTTCACCTTTAAGCCAGAGATGTACACTGCAGTACTTTGTTTCTGTCACTAGATGTCCCTAATTTGATGACCAGCATCATTCAACCCACTACCTCTGAGCCCAGGTCATCCTGGACTTTCCCCCAGCCTGTGATGGGTCAGTGAAAGGTGAAGCAGCATAGTGATGGGACCTCTGTTACTCTGCTCTCTCCTCCTATCAGTGTGTTTCTTGTCAGCACAACTTATTGGCTCCTTGTACTGCTTCTCCTTCTCGCACTCTAAGCTCTGCTGTTCTGGGGTTTGCAAGAGGCTGATACCAGGTCAAATTCAGGCACTCGGTTTCATTTAAAAATACATTTAATGATGTGATTACAGAGCTACATGAATTCATGTCTTTTATTTTTGCTTAGAGTTCAGCTTTAAACTATCATTCATAGAGTCAATTCATTAACCCCTTCCCGCTGACGCCTTTTGCCCCTTTAACAGGATCTAAATGCCAGGAGGAGGAGGTGGGCATTCCAATCATGTGGCCGCCACTACGCAACAGGAGCTCTCCGCTTGTTACTGTGCCTAGGTACTAGGTCAGCGGTAAGTGGTTAAAACATCATTCCATTTTTATTCCAGCAGTATAGGTATATACATTTTGATTTGGTATCAGTGTTTACAAACCTCTTTACAGCAGAACTTGGACTGGGAGAAGGAAAGCAGCACAAGAAACCTTTCCAGACGAGTCTGTGCTGTGTGCTAGAACTGCATACAAAGGAATACTGGTCTCTTCCAATATATACTTCATCTGTGTATGTATCAGCTTTAAATGGAACCTGTCTGAAAGGCAATATGTGCTGGTATTCCTTGCCTGTTAAATGCTTCAATAAGGGGGAGAGTGTTAATTTTCTTCTTCTGATTGTAAGCATCAACATTGAAAATTTTACTGCTCCCTCAATTTCAATGAGATCAGTGGAAAAGCTCCCCCTTACATTGATGGTCAGTGCAGACGTTCCCCCTTACATTGGTTGTCAGTGGAAAGAACATCTTTTACATTGGTGGTCAGTTAATGGGAAGAATGTCCCTTACATTGGAAGTCAGCGTCTTACATTTGTAGTCAGCAGGAAGTCAGTTAGGTTGGAGATCAGTGGGAAGAATGTTGGAGATCAGTGGGAAGAATGTCGCTTACATTTTCATTCAGTGGGAAGAATATCCCTTACGTTGGAAGTCAGTATGATGAATATGCCCATACATTGGTGGTCAATGGGAAGAATGTCCCTTACATTGGTGGACAGTGTGAAGAATATACCGTACCTTGGTGGTCAGTGGAAAGAATGTCCCTCACATTGGAAGTCAAAGGGAAGAATGCCCCCTACATTGAAAGTCAAAGGGAAGAACGTCCCTTACATTGGTGATCAGTAGGAAGAATGTCCATTATATTGGTAGTCAGTGGGAAGAATGTCCCTTACATTGGTGGTCAGTAGGAAGAATGTCCGTTATATTGGTAGTCAGTGGGAAGAATGTCCCTTACATTGGTGGTCAGTGGGAAGAATTTCCCTTACATTGGTGGTCAGTGGGAAGAATGTCCCTTACATTTGTGGTCAGTGGGAAGAATGTCCCCTACATTGGTGGTCAGTGGGAAGAATGTCCCTTACAATATTGGTCATTGGTAAGAATGTCCATTATATTGGTGGTCAGTGGGAAGAATGTCCCCTACATTGGAAATCAGAGGGAAAAACGTCCCTTAAATTGGTGGTCAGTGGAAAGAACGTCCCTTACATTGAAGGTCAGAGGAAAGAATGTCCTTTACATTGGCAGTTAAAGGGAAGAATGTCCCTTACATTGGAAGTCAGCGTCTTACATTGGTGGTCAGTAGGAAGTCAGTTAGGTTGGAGATCAGTGGGAAGAATGTTGGAGATCAGTGGGAAGAATGTCCCTTACATTTTCATTCAGTGGGAAGAATGTCCCTTACGTTGGAAGTCAGTGTGAATATGCCCATACATTGGTGGTCGATGGGAAGAATGTTCCTTACCTTGGTGGTCAGTGGGAAGAATGTCACTTACAATGGAGGTCAGTAGGAAGAATATCCCCTACATTGGAGGTCAGTAGGAAGAATATCCCCTACATTGGAGGTCAGTGTGAAGAATGTCCCTTACTTTGGAAGTCAGTGTGAAGAATGTCCCGATACGTTGGTGGTCAGTGGAAAAAATACCTTTCTTAGACGTTCCAGAAAAGATTATTGATGTCATTGGTAGTTTATCTGAGTGGCATTAATTGCTCAGACAACCCCTGGCAACCTCTGGGGGAACCCAATGGTTCCATGGAGCTGGGGCGGACTGACAACTCATGGGGCCCCTGGGCAATAGGGGATCATGGGGCCCCTGTGTCCTTGCCCAAACTCAAAAAAGCCTATGAAAAAGGTACCAGGGGCATCTCATGGGGTCCCCTACTGACCCCGGGCCCTCGGGCAGTGCCCGAGTTTCCAAATGGTCAGTCCGCCCCTTCCATGGAGCCATGTTTGAGAAGGGCTGCAGTAGCAGTTACACCCTGTAACACCGGCCCTGCCCTGAGCTATATTTCTTGTAGCTGCATTACATTTTGCTCAAATGCTAGCCAGAGCCAGCTAAGAACTAAAAATTCCTATTTTCCTTAGGCAGTTTATCTAAGTTGCCCTCTATGTAAGATGTACTTAGCGTAGTACTTAGTGTAGTGAGAATTTCAGTAGTCGTGCTGTTTAATATTGTAGTCAAGCTTCCAGGCGTAGATTTGTTTAACCATTTCACACATCCTCAATCATGAAACGTCTGTTCCTAAGCACTCGGATCCAGGAAACAACATAACTCATACAACACAGCCTCCAAGTACAATGCACAAGTCTGTAGTGGCAGTGACCCCAATCACCAGCAATGGGAGAGCGGGCTCAATCATCCAGGATAGGTGAAGCAGAGACAGACTCGCATGTTATTGTAACATTTGGTTACATTAAAGAGGCATTGAAGAAAAATCCAGACCTTTTCTCGGAGAGCATGGAAGAATATTCCTCGGATAAAATGCTTCAAAGGCGTGTTGTTATAATATTTTGTTTAGAGAGTAGAATTGAAGTTTTTATGCGTGTCTTGCTGTTGAGAGTAAATACCGTGTTACACGAGAGGTGATCACATTTCCATAACACGCCATCATGCATGACTGCAAGCCTTTGTGGATGGCCACCTTTTCCCACCAGACTTTATTTTAGAAGTCTGCAGAAAGTTTTGAATTTAAGTGATACCCTCTGTTGGCTAACTTAAAGTGGACCTTTCAGTAAATTACAAATCTGCATGAATAACGCTCTGATATGCCCCCATATACAGCAACAGTATCATTTTAAAAGACAAAATCAGCATTTTTATCATTATAAATTTGTCCTGGAGATCCATTCCAGTGGTGTTGCCTAAGCCGAGATGATGCCATCAGTCTGCTGCAGACAGGAGGGGCATTTCCTCAGTCTAACCTCCCTCAGTGATCAGACTGCAACATGGTAACTTTGCAGCAAGTCACAAGCTGAGAGGCTAGAACAGGGGCTGATCTGTGTCAGGTGTTTGTGAACACAAGAGCTGCATAGGCACCTGGGTTTTTATGTTTTCATCTCTGCTCTGCTATCCAAGTCCAGGAAGTAAATGACCTTGGATGATCTCAGAACAAAGATGGCTCTAAATTCTTGATGAGAAAATCATATGAAGGCATTGTCATGGAGAAGTAGTGTGATCTCTCTAAAACAGCGGTTCTCAACCTGTGGTTCGTGTCCCCTTTGGGGGTCGAACAACCCTTTCACAGGGGTCTCCTAAGACCATCGGAAAACACATATTTCCGATGGTCTTAGGAACCGAGACACGGCTCCTCTATCAGTCTCCAGGCGGGTCTGCCCACATGCAGATACGTCCACATTTCCCTGGACCGCGATGTGTGCGCGGGATGACATGCTGCCCCTGTCATCTGGCCACATCCCCGGGATCACTCAACAGCTCTGCCTCCTTGCCAGTGATTGGCCGCCGAAACTGTAGCTCAGGAGAGGCACACAGGCGGCCAATCACCGGCGAGGAGGTGGAGCTTGGAGAGGAGGAGCCAAGCAGCAGCGCGAAGAGCAAAGAAGATCGAGCGGCCAGAGAAGGAAGACAGCTGACAGGTAAGTGTCTACAGCGTGCAGATGGTGCTGCTGCAGCCAGGTATGCTGGCTGTAGATGGGAGAGGGAGGGAGCGAGCCCAGGCTGGAGCAGGAGTCAGCAAGGTAAGTATCATTGGTGTCAGTGGGAGGAATAGTGCCCCATCATTGGTGTCATTAATATCAATGATGGGGCACTATTCCTCCCACTGACACCAATGATGGGGCACTATTTCCCCCCCCCACTGACACCAATGATGGGGAACTATTCCTCCCCCCACTGACACCAACGATGGGGCACTATCCCCCCCACTGACACCAATGATGGGGCACAATTCCGCCCCACACTAGTATCAATGATGGGGCACTATTCCTCCCACACTGACACCAATGATGGGGCACTATTCCTCCCACTGATACCAATGATGGGGCACTATTCCTCCCACACTGACACCAATGATGGGGCACTATTCCTCCCACTGATACCAACGATGGGACACTATTCCTCTCACTGACACCAATGATGTGGCACTACTCTCACTGACACCAATGATGGGGCACTATTCCTCCCACACTGACACCAATGATGGGGGACTATTCCTCCCACTGATATCAACGATGGGACACTATTCCTCTCACTGACACCAATGATGTGGCACTATTCCTCTCACTGACACCAATGATGTGGCACTATTCCTCTCACTGACACCAATGATGTGGCACTATTCCTCTCACTGACACCAATGATGTGGCACTATTCCTCTCACTGACACCAATGATGTGGCACTATTCCTCCCACTCCAAAAGTACAGTTATGAAATAGCAACGAAAATAATTTTATGGTTGGGGGTCACCACAACATGAGGAACTGTATTAAAGGGTTGCGGCATTAGGAAGGTTGAGAACCACTGGTCTAAGAGATGATAAATACCTCAAATATTTTATACTTACACAAAATGTATCATACATGCACATGCTAAATTTATTTTAGGCTAGGTTCACATCTGTGCGTTGCTTCTCATGCATTTTTTGTTTTTTTTGTTACACTTTCGAATTTAATGTTAAGGCTCCATTCACTCTTATGCAGTTTGCTTTTTGTCCATTTTGCAGTGACTTTTGCAGTTCGTTTTGTGTCTTTGATGCGTTTTTACCACGTTTTGCATTTTGTTCATCTTTTTTTTTTTTTTTTTATTGTTAAAGTGGATTTTTTTTTTTTGTTGCTGGGCAGAATAAAAATGCAAAACGCGGTAAAAACGCACTACCATGCATTTCAGCAGATTCTCCATTGAAATCTATTGTAGCAAAAATGTTGCTTTTTGCTTAAAAAAAAAAAAGTCCCCGACTCTTTCCAAAAACGCAGCAGATCAAAAAAGCACAGATGTGAACATGTTCTATAGGAAACCATGTTCAATGGACTGTAGTGCGTTTCTGCAAAAAGCAATAAAAAACGTATTGGTGTGAACGGAGCCTCAAATGTGTTTTTGATGCATTTTAATGCTTCTTATGTTTTTCTTGTAGGAGGAGGAAACTTTCACCCCCTTGCTGGCCAGGCTAATTTTCAGCTTTCAGCGCTGTCACACTTTGCATGACAATTATTCAAGCAACAATGTACCCAAATTACATTTTTATAATTTTTCACAAAAATAGAGATTTCTTTTGGTGTTATTTGATCACAGCTGGTTTTTTTTTATTTTTTTTTACTAAATAAATGCAAAAAAAGACAGAAAATTGTGTGTGTGTGTGGGGGGGGGGGGGAGTGCTTTCCTTTGTTTTTGTTATAAAATTTAGCAAATAAATAATCTTTCATCATGTATTTAGGCCAAAATGTATTCTGCTACATTTCTTTGGTAGAAATAACCCAAATCAGTTTATAATATTTAGCCTGTTTGAGTTTAGGTTCAAACCTGTGCATTTTCCACTGCGTTTTGCAGTCCATTTAACATGATTTCCTATGGGGCAGGTTCACTTCTCCGCTTTTTCACAGTGTGTTTTATGGAAAGGGTCAGGGACTTTTTTAAATTGAAAACATTGCGTTTTTAGTTCTATAGACTTCAATGGAGACACTGCAGAAAATAATGTAGTTTGTTTTTAATGCGTTTTTATGCTGGCCAGCAACAAGTTGAAAAAAAAAAAAAAAGCAAAATGCATCAAAAACACGGCAAAAATGCATGTGCAAAATGCACTACAAAATGCACTGCAGAAACGCATCAAACACAAACTGCATAGGTGTGAACCTAGCCTAAAGTTTATTCAAACTATGGCATATATACACTATATTGCCAAAAGTATTGGGCCTCCCCCTCCAAATCATTGGATTCAGGTGTTCCAATCCCCTCCATGGTCACAGATGTATAAAATCATCACCTAGGCATGCAGACTGCTTCTACAAACATTTGTGAAAGAATGGATCGCTCTCAGGAGCTCAGTGACTCCAAGCGTTGTACCGTGATAGGTTGTCACCTGTGCAATAAGCCCATCTGTAAAATTTCCTTGCTACAAATATTCCACGCTCAACTGTTAGTGGGATAACAACTGGGAACAACAGCAACTCAGCCACAAAATGATAGGCCACGTAGAATGACAGAGCGGGGTCAGTGCATGTTGAAGCGCACAGAAGTCGCCAACTAAGAGAATAATATTATATAGTAAGCGCTCGTCTACAATGCAGAGCAGCTGAACATCATAGGAAAACACATAAAAGTCCCAAAATACATAAATAAAAGAAATGCAGCGCTCATAAAACGTGAGTAGATAATATTAAGACACAGTCCGGTGAAAACAGTGCTCCTTGATTCCCAGTGCAAATGGTAGAATTTCACACTAACCAGAACGCGCATGGGTAATGCGCATGTGTATATATATATCCTGACGATCCCCTCTCCACTCAGGTCTGGTCAAGTGTGTAGCTGGGAAAATGGAGATCCTACGCCCTCATGTGGTGAGAAAATGATCCGGCAGGTCATAGCAGTATCAATCTGGAAAAGCCTCCAAAGGAACTGGCACAGGGATCCCCAGGGCTACAAGGATGGAAAAAGCTCTTTTTTGGTGCTTAGCTTGAATATATTTGAAAAGAAAGGTCAATCAAGAAGAGAAGCTTGTAGGTTTGGAATCTGCACAGGACAAATTAAGCCTCTTCACCATCCCAAAGAGCACCTCCTGTAAACTGGATGCTTTTCTTTTTTAGGTTGGCACTGGTGCATTGAATCACCAACCAGCTTCTTGTATCCTGGAGACTCCGGGAGCTATTTTTGTCTTTGTTCTTTCATAAATCCACAGACAGGATGGGGAATTCACCTGCAGCCTGGTGGAGGTATGTCGGCGGAGTCCGGGCTGTACTGGCAGAGAAATGTGCTGAATGGCCGTGTGTCTCTCCTCCCTCCCTGCCTGCACGCCGAGCAGCTCCCAGCCTCACTTTCCTCACTTCCAGCCAGCTGTCATTGTGTTTACGTTCCTTACTATACCTCCTGCCTCTTCTATTCTGCACACAGCCCTTCCCTCTTCTCAACACCAATCAGTCCTGCCTCCTTCACTTTTCCTTTCATAAAGACATGGATGAGCGAGTTTGGGGTGGAGGAACTTGACTGGTCTGCAAGTTCTTCCACCCAATAGAACCTTTGGGATGAATTATGAGCGGAGACTGCAAGCCAAGCCTTCTCGCCCTTCATGCCTGACCTCACAAATGCGCTTCTAGAAGAATGTTCAAACATTCCCATAGACATCCTCCTAAACCTTGTGGACGGCCTTCCCAGAAGAGTTGAAGCTGTTATAGCTGCAAAGGGTGGGCCAACTCAATATTGAACCCTACGGACTAAGACTGGGATGCCTTTAAAGTTCATGTGCGTGTAAAGGAGTCCCAATACTTTTGGCAATATAGTGTGTATTTGAAAATCCATCAATCCTGATATACTGACAGCTCATTTCTTGAGGCCCTAAAATTCCAGGACAGTACACATATCCCCCAAATGACCCCTTTTTGGAAAGCATGGTATCTAGTAAGAAGCATGGTGAGTTTTTTTGAAGTTGTAATTTTTTGGAAAATTAAGAAAGTAAAAAAAAATTCTAAACTTTTTTTTTTTTTTTTACATAATGTCACTAGTGCAATACAGCTTCATCATATGGCTGGTGTGGTTGTGATCAGGGACACTGACTAGCAATAGTATGTAAAGATTAAAAAAAACACAAAAAAAACATTTTTAACATTTGTTTTCTTTTTTTATTACAATTTTTCTAGTGATTTACTTATTTATTTTTGGTCTCTGATCACCTCCCCAGAGTAGTACACTGTCACTATGATAACTGTGTGTAAAAAAGAATACATTCACCTAATCTAGTTATGCTAAGGTTAACATATTTTCAAAATGAAATCCAACTAAATATGCCCACTTTTAAACCACACGCACAAAAAAAAATCACACCCCTTTTTATAGCCACACCCACAAAACCACACCCTCATTTTGAACACACCCCAAAACAATTGGTCACAGACATTTAGAACAAGAAGCAGACAATTAAGATATAAAGACAAAATCCCTATGAGGAAGAACAATAGGCTACAGAGTTCTGCCACACAATTTTGGAGTGACCGAGACACTTGCGCATTGTAGAGCTAATGTGGCGCCCCTCTAGATAGCCAGGTGGAGCTAGAGTTAAATTTTTAGTTAGAAGGGCAGAGTAGAAGCCTGGGTGTAATAGAACTGAGAGGCTCTGCAGGTTAGTTCCCTGATACCTCCCCCTGCTGTAGAATCTTGGAGAAGATTCTAGAAGCAGTGGGCGGAGGTGAGGAGGGGCTGGCCTGCACACTTAGGGGACCCTGACCAATCCCCAAACAGGAGGCTTGGCATGGGGCCAGGGCAGCCCTTAAAGTGTTACTAAATTCAGGACCCTGTATTCACTATATCTGGTCTCCCACAGTACACAGATCATAGAAATGCAATTATTTTAGTAAATATAAACAGCTAAATACCTTTACTCATCAGCAGTTAGAGCAATCTTGTGACTTCTATCAGTGTTCAGCATAGCACTGGTTTTAGCTTGTAGGAGTTTTCATTCTGCTCTAGGAGGATGCAGAACCTCTGACCTCTGTCTGCTCAGTGCTGATCACATACACTCTCTTATGAAAAAACAACTCTCTAGCAATACACACCAAACTGAGTATGTGCAGCTTACCCACGCGCCTCTGTTCTACCAGGAGATATTTAGGAGACACCAGAAGAAGGGGGGGGATCAGAAATGTTAGGATCAAACACCCTATTTACACAATGTGGAGGATTAACACCTTAGGTTCCACAGTGAGTATAACAAGCATGCTTTACTGCATCTACAGACTGATTGTACTGTTGTGGGTTCAGTAACACTTTAAATGTGAGAGAGCCTGCTCAGCAGCAGGAGAGTTCAAGTGGAATATGGAGAGAAAAGGCTGAGGTGCAGGAGCCGGGGAGGGGGCCCAGCTGGGAAGGGGATCCCCTCAAGTAAGTGGCGCTGGAAAGGAGAAAAGCTCAGGACCTCACCGGCCCCCAGAGACAGGACCAGGACAGGAGCGGCCCAGCAGCAGGCCAGAGAGCAGCAACCAACCCATCAGCTCACAGACAGAGGACTGAGTGAGTAGACCTACACCCCCTGGGCCAGCAAGGGGAGGGAGCACTCTAGTGGGAAACTGGATTAGCTTTAAAGTGACAGGCACTGGATCCCCTCCCCAAGAATTCCTTCAGACAGCTGGATAGAGGAGCGTCTCGGGTGGTACACCAGGAGAGGCTGGCTAGCTCTCCAAGAAGAAAATTGTGATGTTTAAAGAGACTTCTACGTAGTTCCAGAAGGATTGTCCTCAGTTGCCGTTCCCTTGGGCATCCCATTCTATACACCCCTTACCCCATCCAAGTTCAAATTGCCCTAATAAAATCCAAAAAACACAAGCCCAAGGACCGGTTAATGTCTGTGTGGAAAATCTGTGTTGCCTGGCTGTGCAGGACTATACGAGGACCCAAATCTCTAGCGACTCCTAAGGGGATAGTGCTATATTTATATTGTACCACCTTACAGCTGTGGACATGTTGGGGACACGGTTTCCAGGGACAGACCCCTCAAAATGGGGACCATCCCTGTTCTGTATCAGATGACTCTTTATGCATTGACATACCACCTTAGAGCCAGACTGTCTTGACACTACAGCCTGCTGACTTGGCACCATCCACAGGCAGCATAGAGTGGAACTTTACCCTCACAGCAAACATTGACTTTTTTCAGTCCTTATGCTGCCAACATTAGTAAATTGATAGGAACGTTTATCATATTTACTTGTTTTAAACTTTTTTCTTAATTTCTTCAGTTACTTCCTGGTTTCCAGGCCTAGGCAAATGATGGCATACATCCCAAGAGTCTTTAGGAGGGGAGGAGGACTTTTCTTAGCTAAGCACACCCTCCTGCCTGCATGCCTGAGCTAAGGGCAGATGGATTTCAGGAAGTAATTGCTACAGGAATCTTTTGCCCTTGATCAAGATGGCCACTGCCAGAAATGCTAAGGGATGTTTTTCAATATGATTTCTCGGCAAAATAAAACATGGAGACATGAATGGATGGGCGCGTTTTGAATATTAAAAATGAATTAAACAGAGTTTTTGATTTGTGGTGCTCAGATGCAGTAAATTTCCGCAGTAACTTTTCAATAAGACTGTGACGGGAGTCTCTTTGGGTGGGGGGCCCATGGAACCCAGCTCACTTTGGAGAGGTGGGGAGACCCCTATCTCAGCTCCCCATATCCCTCTTATGTGTAAATCACCATGTGCATGTTAGGGGTACAGGGTGATCTGTCCTAATATTGGGGTAGGGGGTTGTTGATTGTTTGATGTTATGTGGGTGCATCCCATTGTTATATTGTGTGTCTGGCTTGGGAGCAAACTATTATGGGATGTATGTGTTTATGTGTATTGGCTTGGTGGGGGGTGTCTCCAGCAGCCCTCCCTCCTGATGGGACTGTCTGTTGGTATGGCTCTTGTTACTAAATGTGGATTGCCCCACCCTGTGGCATTATGCAGGGAGGGGGATTGTCCCCTGAGTGTATATATCTTGTATCTGTGTTAAAATAAAGTAGTCTACCTTCTGGATTACTCTGGATTAGTCTTGTATGGTCAGCTGTGGTGTCTGTTGTCGAAGTTCGGACGGGGAAGCGGTATTCTAACGGAAATACCCAAGTGCAGACTGGGTCGGTTCTGTTGCAAAGACACAAAAGAATACAGTGCAAAATTACTTCAGCTAATTGAAGTACTGTGGATGTTTTTTTGAAGTGTAAGAAGACAATGACTTTCATAAGTCCCATCTCTGTGAATGACTAACACTGACTGAGGGAACATGGAAGAAGTGGGCACAGTCTAGTTAGGACTAAACCAACTAACACTAAATAGTAGGGCAGGACAAAGGAAGATACCAACAACACATTGGTAAACAAGTTGTAGTGGCCAGAAACCACCACTAGATGTCAGCATATTACAAAAAACTGATAAGCTAAGGCAGTTCAATACAAGATATAAAAAGTACATGAAAGTAGGGCTGAACAGTCCTCGTGATACGGGGATGAATGGTTATACTGACCTTCACACTGCTTCACAGTGCTCCTTGCTGTTGCTACCGACATGTAGTCGACACAAAATACCCAGTGCTTCCGAGTATGAGGGAGCATGTGCCCTTCTCCCTTCATGCAGTGCTCAGGCCTAGCAGCCAATCGCTGTGTCTGAACTCTATCATATAACGGGGGGGGTGGTGGGGAAGCATCACTGCTCCATGTAAACTCCCACTCCAGCTATCACCTGGACCAGATGTGGGAGGATGCTGGGAAGGAGAGTGTAACTGGGTCAGGGGGTGGCTTTGAAGAGACCCTGGCTGAATGGACAAGGTGACAGGGCCACTTTAGCTTTTCATCACTCTTTGCAAATTTACCAAAAGTGTTCTGGTCCTGGATACTCTTCGAACATTTTCTTGAGGACAGGGCTTTATTTCAGCTTGGGCTCGGGGGAACGCAGTACTGGCACCTCCAGTTCTGAATATAATGGCAAAGGGTGAAGGGGTGTACTGAAGGGATCTATTGTTGTGGGGGATTCTACTGTTGCTGGGGAGGTCCATTATTGCTGGTGAGGGATCTATTGTTGCTGGAGGGGTCTTATGCTGCTGGGGGAATCATTTGCTGTTGGGGGGATCTACTGTTGAGGGTAGCGGTATATTGATGCTGGCTGCTGGGTGATCTATTGTTGCTGGTGGGGTCTATTATTTCTGGCAGTGGTTGACTGTTGCTGTGGTGGATCTATTGTTACTGGGGGTATTTTGTTGTGGAGATCTGTTGTTGCTGGAGGGGATATAATGTTGCTGGGATGATCTATTGTTACTGGGGTGGATTTTGTTGTGGGAATCTGTTGTTGCTGGAGGGGATATAATGTTGCTGGGAAGGTCAGTTGTTGCTGTGGGGATCTATTGTTACTTGGGGATATTTTGTTGTGGGGATCTGTTGTTGCTGGAGGGGATATCATGTTGCTGGGAAGGTCTATTGTTGCTGGGGGATCTATTGTTACAGGGGGGTTGTTGTGTAGATCTGTTGTTTCTGGAGGGGATATAATGTTTCTGGGAAGGTCTATTGTTGCTGTGGGAATATAATGGTGCTGGGAAGGTCTATTGTTGCTGGGGGGATCTATTTTTCTGCTTTTATTGTTATTTTATTTAATTCAGGTACTTATATAGTGCCATCAATTTACGCAGCACTTTACATATATGTTCTACATTCACATCAGTCCCTAACCCTCAAGCAGCGTACAATCTAAGATCCCTAACTCACATTCATACATACACATACTAGGGCCAATTTAGACAGGATCCAGTTAGCCTACCAGCATGTCTTTGGAGTGTGAGAGGAAACCGGAGTACCTGGAGGGACCCCACACAGGCACAGGGAGAACTTGCAAACTCCAGGCAGGTGGTGCCATGGTTGGGATTTGAACCAGCGACCCTAGTACTACCAGGTGGTAGTGCTAACCATTTAGCCACTGTGCTGCCATGCTATCCTCTCCATCCTTACTACCTGGACCACGTTGCAATCTTTTCTGCACTTGAAACCTTATTGTTTTCAGTGGCTCCTTATCAGAGGTGCATTATCCACTGGACTGAGTGTCCCCAGGTTCTGCCACTATTTTTATACCCACAAACACAGTGCTAGGGCCAATTTATCCGCCAGCATGTCTTTGGAGTATGGGAGGAAACCCACGCAAGCACATGCAAACTCCATGCAACTAGTGTCCTGGTTGGGATGTGCTGGCCACTAAGTCACTGTGCTGCTCCATTCATCTTTCTGGTGTATTATGGGGAAAATAAGTGGGAGAAGATGATGGGTTCGTGTAAAAAGTACAGTTCTTTGGACACTTGTTAATGGACCACAAGCCCCCATTTTTTTCTAAACGGAATCCATCTTATTGAGTGTCTGAGACATTTGTGAGAGGCGCTGATTTTATACGGAAAACATCCCATTCCAGGCGCATGTCACCCAAGTATCCCCTGACAGACGGAGAGGAAAGGGGCCCGGGCAGCCAGTGATTGCACCGTGCTTCCATGTGGGGGCGACAGCCAATCTGTCAGTGTGCAGATGGGACAGATCTAGGATCAAACATCCTCAAGGATGTGCCGAATGACTGCTTGGCCTAATCAGTTATTTCTCCGCTGAAATCTGTACAGACTTCTCCTCCGCCGCATGGGGTGGTCTGCTCTAACTGTGTTGCATTCAGGCCCTTCATCAATAGATGAAAACTGGGCCATTGCTGCAGCTTGTGAAGGACACGCTATTTTGCTGATCATTTAGGGACCATTTACAGTGTTGCGTTTTAATGCGAATGTTCTAGCATGCCAAAACGCATGTGTCTTGGCCCCCCACAATAAAGATAGAGCCATGTTCTCAAGTGCTGCATAGCAGTACCTTTTCAAGATACGATATTTATTTATTTTTAATTATTCTTACTTATTAATTTTATTTTCTTGTGTCTGGAGGCCCATAGAGTCAATGGTGGGACCTTAAAACACATTCTATACAACATATATTTGGATGCCTTAGCAACATGTCAACAAGCCTTGGTCAGTGTCTTTTATCCATATCCTCTCCAAGTTCTAAATTCAAAAGTACATTAAAACCGTCATAAATCTCTAAAATAAATAACCCAAACCCGATAGTCCAAATGACCACATAAGTGGGGTATCTGTCACGGTGCCAGGCTACCAGTTCTTCTAGGTAAGGGGTCTCCAAACTATCTAAGCAAAGGGCCAGCTACCTGTCCTTCAGACTTTAGGGGGCCTGACTGTAACATCAGTGGAAGTAAAGAAAGCCCCATCATTGGTTTTAATGTGAAGAATAGTGCCCCATTGATGATGTCAGTGGAAGGAATAGTGCCTCATTGATGATGTCATTGGAAGGAATAGTGCCCCTTTGATGGTATCAGTGGAAGGAATAGTCCCTCATTGATGGTGTCAATGGGAGGAATAGAGACCCATCACTAGTGTCAGTGGTAGGAATACTGCCCCATCGTTATCAGTGGGAGGAATAGAGACCCATCACTAGAGTCAGTGAAAGGAATTGTGCCCCATCATTGTTATCAGTGGGAGGTATAGTGCTCCATCATTGGTGTCAGTAGGAGGAATAGTGCCCCATTGTTGGTGTAAATGGGAAGAATAATGCCCCATTATTGTTATCGGTGGAAGGAACAGTACCCCATAATTGGTATTAGTGGGAGGAATAGTGCCTGTTATTCGTGTCAGTGGAAAGAATAGTGTCCTATTGTTGATGTCAGTGGGAGTGATAGTACCTTGTTGTTGATATCTTTGGAAGGAATAGTGCCCCATCATTGGTACTAGTGTAAGGAATAGTGGCTCATAATTGGTGTCAGTGGAAGGAATAGTGCCCCATCATTGGTGTCAGTGGGAGGAATAGTGCCCCATCATTGGTGTCAGTGGAAAGAATGGTGTCCCATTGTTATTTTCAGTGGGAGGGATAGTGCCCTGTTGTTATCTTTGGGAAGAATAGTGCCCCATCATTGGTGTCAGTGGCAGGAATAGTGCCTTTTCATTGGTGTCAGTGGGAGGAATTGTTCTCCATCATTAGTGGCAATGGTGTCAATGGGAGGAATAGTGCCCCATTGTTGGTGTCAGTGGGAAGAATAGTGACCCATCACTGGTATCAGTGGAAGGAACAGTACCCCATCATTGGTGTTAGTGGGAGGAATTGAGACCCTTCTTTGGTGTCAGTGGAAGGAATAGTACCCTGTTTTTGGTATTACTGGGAGGAATAATGCCCCATCATTGGTGTCAGTGGAAAGAATAGTGTCCTATTGTTGATATCTTTGGGAGGAATAGTGCCCCATCATTGGTGTCAGTGGAAAGAATAGTGTCCAATCTATGCAGTCATTGGAAAGAATAGTGTCCAAAGGGCCAGATACAAGCAAGCAAAGGGCCTTTTCCTGCCCCCGGGCCGCAGTTTGAAGACCACTGTTCTAGGTGATGGAGGCAAGCTACCTTGTCAAGTTCCAGTATCTGAGAATCACACTCCTGGCGGCAGGTAGAAAGAAGGGGAACGGGCCTTTGGTGACAGATTCACTTTCAGGGTAAAATGAGTTGTCTGAGTAGCACAGCGGAAACTTTGTCTGGAAAGCTATAGCTGTTTAGTGACTGATTTTATTTGTGCCCTAAAGTCGCATTTTCTAAATGTGTGACAACAGAGATGAATGTAGACATTACAAAAGACACAATAGAACATAGTGGTGTTTGTCAGATTTCTTTCCCACAGGCCTTGGATGTTCTGAGGCAGCAAAGCTTTCATGTTGTGTTTTGAGGAGTGTGATAGGCATCCAGTCCTGCCGCACATACCGCCACATTCCCTGTCGATGGGCCATGACGTTATTGAAGTCATGCTTTGGGTCTAGTGGCCGGAGACAGTTTGTCAGACGACCCCCAAACACTGAATTCAAGCTACAGTACGCTGTGAAGACAGTGAAGCATGGTGGTGCAAGCATCATGATATGGGGATGTTTCTCATACTACGGTGTTGGGCCTATTTATCGCATACCAGGGATCATGGATCAGATTGAATACATCAGAATACTTGAAGCGGTCATGCTGCCTTATGCTGAAGAGGAAATGCCCTTGAAATGGGTGTTCCAACAAGACAACAACCCCAAACACACCAGTAAACGTGCAACATCTTGGTTCCAGACCAACAAGATTGACGTTATGGAGTGGACAGCCCAATCAGCGGATCTTAATCCAATAGAAAACTTGTGGGGTGACATCAAAAATGCAGTTTCTGAGGCAAAACCAAGAAATAGAGAAGAACTGTGGAATGTAGTCCAATCATCCTGGGCTGGAATACCTGATCACAGGGGCCAGAAGTTGGGTGACTCCATGCAACACAGATGTACAACAGTTCTCAGAAACAGTGCGACTACAACCAAATATTCATTAAGTGAAAGCAAAATCTTCAAACATTTCTCAGTTTATATAGTGAATGTTTGAGTTTGTAAAGAAGAATACAAACACTGCTATTTTTTTTAACAGTCTAATATTCACTTTTCTTTAATTGTTTTAGAGGAACAACACAAATTTGATCTATTTTTCTTCATGTTTTGATTTGGAATAGAATGTGTAGCGTTCCCAATGCATTTGTGTGTATGGAAATAAAAGCTATTAGAAGGATTTTGAGCTTTATTCACTTTTTTCAATACACTGCTATTATGTTGAACACAACTGTATATCACTAGGCGTTTATGAGGACTCGGTCACGTTGTGTATTTTGCTTTATATTTACATCATTTATTTATATTTATGTTTTTTATTCACTAATACTTTGGTTATGATATTCTTTTATGCACTTAGTTTTACATAGATAGCGCTACATCATTTACTGAGTTATTTGTCTATAGATCATTAGGTATATGACTGGAAGGTGGCGGCTTCATTAGTTTATTCATTTAGTGGTCTAGCTAGGAGCGCAGGAGGTTTTCATTCACAAATGCAAAGGTGCTCACTGTACAGCTGTAGGTTAGTCTGTTGTTTTTTCCTATGAATTTACTTTTAAATATGTACAGTATATACAGTATATATATATATACACTATATATTACTAAACGTATTGGGCATCCCAGTTTAAGCAGCAATAGACCCCTCCCTCAACAGTAGATCCCTTCCAGCAACAATAGATCTCTCCAGCAACAATAGACTACCATGCAAAAACAGATCCTTTCCAGTGACAATAGATCCCTCAGCAGCCAGCATCAATAGACTTTCCAGGACACCCCAGTACCCCTTGCCATTACATACATTCAGTGCTGGAGGTGCCGGTTTCCCTGTGTTCCTGCAGGAAAAAAAAGCCCTGTACATACATACACAAAACACATTTATATTTTTTTAGACAGAGAGAGGGGCCACATTTATTAGTCTATGTGCATATCCGCAATACATCGCACAGATGTTTTTTGTAAGTTCCAAAGCATTCATTTTAACTGGTTCCCGCCCGGCCTATGGCCGAATGGCGGCCGGCAAAAACCCTCGTCCCTCCGGGTGGACGTCATGTGGCGTCCTTTCGGGCATGCGCAGTTTGCATGCCCGAAGAGCCACGCAATGGCGCGATCTGTCACCGGCCGTGTACCTCGGACACGGCCGATGACAGATCTGTGTACCTTGGACACGGGCGATGACAGATCTGTGTACCTTGGACACGGCCGATGACAGATCTGTGTACCAGCCCCGTTGCCAGTACCATGTGACCTGCTGTGACCAATCACAGAAGGTCACATGACAGTTGTATACAATGGATGGCTTCATTCATGCCATCCATTGTATATGAGTGTGGCTAGCTGTGAATGGTCACAGCGATCACATGCACAAGCTGGGCCAATCACAGCCCAGCTGTGTCATGTGATTAGCTGTGGCCAAATCACAGTTAAGAAAAAAAAACCCTGAATGAATGGATGTCATTCAGGTAAATGCTTGCTTATAGCAAAGTAATTCTTTGCTATAAGCAAATTGTATAAAAAAAAAAAAATATAGATCACTTCCCCAAAGTAGTACAACGTTACTATGGTAATATTATACTACTTTGGTCATAGTGAAATATGAAAAAAAAAATCTTAAAAAAAGAGAAAAAAGTAATACAAGATAAAAAATAATAAAAAAAAAAATATCAATTATTGTTTTTTTTCATACTGTCACCAGTCAGTGTCCCTGATCACCACCATGCCAGTTATATGATGATGCTGTACTGCACTGGTGACAGTATGTAAATAAAAAAAATAGTGAAAATAATTTTTTTTATTTCTTCATTTCCAAAAAATTATGACAAAAAAATTACAACTTCAAAAAACTCACCATGCCTCTTATGAAGTACGTCGGACTGTCTACTCTGCAAAAAGGGGTCATTTGGGGGATATCTGTACAGTTCTGACATTCTTGGACCTCAAGAAATTAGATTGGCTGTCAGTACTTCAGTATTGATCAATATTCAGATCTATACCATAGTTTGTGAACTCTATAACTTTCCTACAAACTAAATAATACATCCTAATTTGGGTTATTTTCACCAAAGACATGTAGTAGAACACATTTTGGCCTAAATTTATTAAGAACAATTATTTATTTGTAAACTTTTATCAGAACGTTTAACAGAAACAAAGAAAAATGTTTTTTTTTTCAAAATTTTTGGTCTTTTTTTGTTAATTTAGCAAAAAATAAAAACCCCAGCTTTGATTAAATACCACCAAAAGAAAGCTCTAGTTGTGTGAAGAAAATGATAACATTTTAGTTTGGGTACAATGTTGTATGAATGCGCAATTGTCATTCAAAGTGTGAGCGCTGAAACCTGAAAATTGGCCTGGGCAGGACGGGGGTAAAAGTGCCCGGTATGGAAGAGGTTAACAATCCAAGCAGAAAGCCAGTGTGGAGTTCATATAAGTGTGCACTAGATGGCGATGTTGAGATGTTAAGTTTTCTTGGAAAAAAGGTGAATTTGGTTATTGAGCAGTAAAGTTTCCGATTCCCGTGCCTGTGTCATCACATGAAACCTTGGGATCCATAGACATAGGACCATTGCTGCCTGCTGGGTTGTATCATATTATGGCAGCCCCCAGCCCACTGATGGTAGAGGAAACCGCCGCTACCTGGTCACCTGGGCCATATTTATGTGTGATGGGTAAAGTTGCCAACTTTTTTTGCAAACAAATACCAGCCGCAGTGGGTGTGGCTTTTTAAAGAAGGGTTCTGTGTGGTTTGTTAAAATGTTTCTAAACCCAGGACCCTGCATTCACTATATCTGGTCTCCCCAGACCCTGCATTCACTATATCTGGTCTCCCACAGTACACACAACATGGAAATGCAATTATTTTAGTAAATATAAACTGCTAAATACCTTTTCTAATCAGCAGTATATAGCAGTCTTGTGATTTTTATCAATGTCCAGCTGAGCACATGTTAAAGCTTGTAGGAGGAGTTTTCATTTTGCTCTAGGAGGATGCAGGATCGCTGACCCTCTGCCTGGAAAGTGCTGATTGACCCTGTGCTGATCACATGCATTCTCCCAAGAAAACAAAAACCTCTTTAACAATACACACCAAAATGAGCATGTTCAGAGTAACTCTACACAATATGTCTTATCAGGAGATAGAGGGGGAAGATCAGAGAAGTCAGGATCAAACTTTTTTTTTACACAATGCAGAGGATTAACCCCTTAGGTTACACATCAGGGGTGGACTGACCATTCGGGCATTGCCCGAGGGCCCGGGGTCAGATATAGTGAGTGCAGGGTCCGGGGAGACCAGATATAGTGAATGCAGGGTCCGGGGAGACCAGATATAGTGAATGCAGGGTCCGGGGAGACCGGATATAGTGAAAGCAGGGTCCGGGGAGACCAGATATAGTGAACGTAGGGTCCGGGGAGACCAGATATAGTGAATGCAGGGTCCGGGGAGACCAGATATAGTGAATGCGGGGTCCGGGGAGACCAGATATAGTGAACGCAGGGTCCGGGGAGATCAGATATAGTGAACGCAGGGTCCGGGGAGACCAGATATAGTGAACGCAGGGTCCGGGGAGATCAGATATAGTGAACGCAGGGTCCGGGGAGACCAGATATAGTGACTGCGGGGTCCGGGGAGACCATATATAGTGGATGCAGGGTCCGGGGAGAGCAGATATAGTGACTGCAGGGTCCAGGGGAGAACAGATATAATGACTGCAGGGTCCAGGGGAGACCATATATAGTGGATGCAGGGTCCGGGGAGACCAGATATAGTGAATGCGGGGTCCGGGGAGACCAGATATAGTGACTGCAGGGTCAAGGGGAGACCAGATATAATGACTGCAGGGTCCAGGGGAGACCAGATATAATGACTGCAGGGTCCAGGGGAGACCATATATAGTGGAGGTAGGGTCCGGGGAGACCAGATATAGTGAACGCAGGGTCCGGGGAGACCAGATATAGTGACTGCGGGGTCCGGGGAGACCAGATATAGTGAATGCGGGGTCTGGGGGAGACCATATATAGTGGATGCAGGGTCCGGGGAGACCAGATATAGTGACTGCAGGGTCCAGGGGAGACCAGATATAATGACTGCAGGGTCCAGGGGAGACCAGATATAATGACTGCAGGGTCCAGGGGAGACCAGATATAGTGACTGCAGGGTCCAGGGGAGACCAGATATAATGACTGCAGGGTCCAGGGGAGACCATATATAGTGACTGCAGGGTCCAGGGGAGACCAGATATAATGACTGCAGGGTCCAGGGGAGACCATATATAGTGAATGTAGGGTCCGGGGAGACCAGATATAGTGAACGCAGGGTCCGGGGAGACCAGATATAGTGAATGCGGGGTCTGGGGGAGACCATATATAGTGGATGCAGGGTCCAGGGAGACCGGATATAGTGAATGCAGGGTCCGGGGAGACCAGATATAGTGACTGCAGGGTCCAGGGGAGACCAGATATAATGACTGCAGGGTCCAGGGAGACCAGATATAGTGACTGCGGGGTCCGGGGAGACCAGATATAGTGAATGCGGGGTCTGGGGGAGACCATATATAGTGGATGCAGGGTCCAGGGAGACCAGATATAGTGAATGCAGGGTCCGGGGAGACCAGATATAGTGACTGCAGGGTCCAGGGGAGACCAGATATAATGACTGCAGGGTCCAGGGGAGACCAGATATAATGACTGCAGGGTCCAGGGGAGACCAGATATAGTGAATGCAGGGTCCGGGGAGACCGGATATAGTGAAAGCAGGGTCCAGGGAGACCAGATATAGTGAACGTAGGGTCCGGGGAGATCAGATATAGTGAACGCAGGGTCCGGGGAGACCAGATATAGTGAACGTAGGGTCCGGGGAGATCAGATATAGTGAACGCAGGGTCCGGGGAGACCAGATATAGTGAACGCAGGGTCCGGGGAGACCAGATATAGTGACTGCGGGGTCCGGGGAGACCAGATATAGTGAATGCAGGGTCCGGGGGAGACCATATATAGTGGATGCAGGGTCCGGGGAGACCAGATATAGTGACTGCAGGGTCCAGGGGAGACCAGATATAATGACTGCAGGGTCCAGGGGAGACCATATATAGTGGATGCAGGGTCCGGGGAGACCAGATATAGTGAACGTAGGGTCCGGGGAGACCAGATATAGTGAACGCAGGGTCCGGGGAGACCAGATATAGTGAACGCAGGGTCCGGGGAGACCAGATATAGTGACTGCGGGGTCCGGGGAGACCAGATATAGTGAATGCAGGGTCTGGGGAGACCAGATATAGTGACTGCGGGGTCCGGGGAGACCAGATATAGTGAATGCGGGGTCCGGGGAGACCAGATATAGTGACTGCAGGGTCCAGGGGAGACCAGATATAATGACTGCAGGGTCCAGGGGAGACCATATATAGTGAATGCAGGGTCCGGGGAGACTAGATATAGTGAATGCAGGGTCCGGGGAGACCAGATATAGTGACTGCAGGGTCCAGGGGAGACCAGATATAGTGGATGTAGGGTCCGGCGAGACCAGATATAGTGACTGCGGGGTCCGGGGAGACCAGATATAGTGAATGCGGGGTCTGGGGGAGACCATATATAGTGGATGCAGGGTCCGGGGAGACCGGATATAGTGACTGCAGGGTCCAGGGGAGACCAGATATAATGACTGCAGGGTCCAGGGGAGACCAGATATAGTGAATGCAGGGTCCGGGGAGACCGGATATAGTGAAAGCAGGGTTCAGGGAGACCAGATATAGTGAACGTAGGGTCCGGGGAGACCAGATATAGTGAACGCAGGGTCCGGGGAGACCAGATATAGTGAACGCAGGGTCCGGGGAGACCAGATATAGTGACTGCGGGGTCCGGGGAGACCAGATATAGTGAATGCAGGGTCCGGGGGAGACCATATATAGTGGATGCAGGGTCCGGGGAGACCAGATATAGTGACTGCAGGGTCCAGGGGAGACCAGATATAATGACTGCAGGGTCCAGGGGAGACCATATATAGTGGATGCAGGGTCCGGGGAGACCAGATATAGTGACTGCAGGGTCCAGGGGAGACCAGATATAATGACTGCAGGGTCCAGGGGAGACCATATATAGTGGATGCAGGGTCCAGGGGAGACCAGATATAATGACTGCGGGGTCCAGGGGTGACCAGATATAGTGAATGCAGGGTCCGGGGAGACCAGATATAGTGAACGTAGGGTCCGGGGAGACCAGATATAGTGAACGCAGGGTCCGGGGAGACCAGATATAGTGAACGCAGGGTCCGGGGAGACCAGATATAGTGACTGCGGGGTCCGGGGAGACCAGATATAGTGAATGCAGGGTCCGGGGGAGACCATATATAGTGAATGCAGGGTCCGGGGAGACCAGATATAGTGAATGCAGGGTCCGGGGAGACCAGATATAGTGAATGCGGGGTCCGGGGAGACCAGATATAGTGACTGCAGGGTCCAGGGGAGACCAGATATAATGACTGCAGGGTCCAGGGGAGACCATATATAGTGGATGTAGGGTCCGGGGAGACCAGATATAGTGACTGCGGGGTCCGGGGAGACCAGATATAGTGAATGCGGGGTCCAGGGGAGACCAGATATAATGACTGCAGGGTCCAGGGGAGACCATATATAGTGGATGCAGGGTCCAGGGGAGACCAGATATAATGACTGCAGGGTCCAGGGGAGACCAGATATAGTGAATGCAGGGTCCGGGGAGACCAGATATAGTGAACGTAGGGTCCGGGGAGACCAGATATAGTGAACGCAGGGTCCGGGGAGACCAGATATAGTGAACGCAGGGTCCGGGGAGACCAGATATAGTGACTGCGGGGTCCGGGGAGACCAGATATAGTGAATGCAGGGTCCGGGGGAGAACATATATAGTGAATGCAGGGTCCGGGGAGACCAGATATAGTGAATGCAGGGTCCGGGGAGACCAGATATAGTGAATGCGGGGTCCGGGGAGACCAGATATAGTGACTGCAGGGTCCAGGGGAGACCAGATATAATGACTGCAGGGTCCAGGGGAGACCATATATAGTGGATGTAGGGTCCGGGGAGACCAGATATAGTGACTGCGGGGTCCGGGGAGACCAGATATAGTGAATGCGGGGTCTGGGGGAGACCATATATAGTGGATGCAGGGTCCGGGGAGACCAGATATAATGACTGCAGGGTCCAGGGGAGACCAGATATAAAGACTGGAGGGTCCAGGGGAGACCAGATATAGTGAATGCAGGGTCCGGGGAGACCAGATATAGTGACTGCAGGGTCCAGGGGAGACCAGATATAATGACTGCAGGGTCCAGGGGAGACCATATATAGTGACTGCAGGGTCCAGGGGAGACCAGATATAGTGAATGCAGGGTCCGGGGAGACCAGATGTAGTGAATGCAGGGTCCGAGAGACCGGATATAGTAAGTTCAGGGTTTGGGGAGACCAGATATAATGACTGCAGGGTCCAGGGGAGACCAGATATAGAGAATGCAGGGTCCGGGGAGACCAGATATAGAGAATGCAGGGTCCGGGGAGACCAGATATAGTGAATGCAGGGTCCGGGGAGACCGGATATAGTGAATGCAGGGTCCGGGGAGACCAGATATAGTGAATGCAGGGTCCTGGGAGACCGGATATAGTGAATGCAGGGTCTGGGGAGACCGGATATAGTGAATGCAGGGTCCGGGGAAACCAGATATAGAGAATGCAGGGTCCGGGGAGACCAGATATAGAGAATGCAGGGTCCGGGGAGACCGGATATAGAGAATGCGGGGTCCGGAGAGACCAGATATAGAGAATGCAGGGTCCGGGGAGACCAGATATAGAGAATGCAGGGTCCGGGGAGACCAGATATAGAGAATGCAGGGTCCGGGGAGACCAGATATAGAGAATGCAGGGTCCAGAGTTTAGTAACACTTTAAGCATTAATAAACTTAGCCGGTTTGTTACTGTATTTGCTGCTTTTATAATTATTTACACTGTATGTTGTCTTCTGTTGCAGAGAAAGGAGCCTGCAACTGGTCAAAAACTGAAATTACATTGTAGTAGGTTTCTGAGATTTAGGGCTATTCAATCTTTTTGCATTCTATGTCCCATTGGAGAGATTTCTCTTCACTTCCTGTCTTGTAGACCCTACAGGAAATGAGAGGAAATTTCTCCAAAAAGAGTGAAATGCTGTTTTAGAAAATTGTCACCTCTTGGGAGACTTCTCCATTCTTCTTGTTCTGGTGATAATTTAAACTTTTGGATTTTTCCTTACTACTGGTCCTGGTAACCACAGGCGTCAGGAAGATTACAGAGAGCGGATCTCTCTATCATATACTGTACTCAAACAGCAATAAAAACCTGAACGGGATTCTAGTCCCTCGCCACTTTATTCAAAGCAGAAAAAATGTAGACTTTGGATACTGCACACTTATGGTGACATCTAGTGGGGAAGTAACAGCATGCAGGCCACATTTTTATTTACTACAGTTGTGTTAGGTTCTAGGCCAGGGGTCTCCAAACTTTCGAAACAAAGGGCCAGTTTACTGACTTTCATATATGAGGGAGGCCGGACTGTGGCCAGTGGGAGTAGAAAAATTACATAATTGATGTCAATGAGAAAAAAATTTCCCCTTCATTGATGTCAGTGAGAAAAATAGTGCCCCATCATTGGTGTCAGTGAGAGAACTAGTGCCATATCATTGGTGTCAGAGGGAGGAGTAGTGCCCCATCATTGGTGTCGGTGAGATGAATAGTGCCCAATCATTGCAGACAGTGAGAGGAATAGTGCCCCATCATTGGTGTCAGTGAGATGAATAGTGCCCAGTCATTGGTGTCAGTGAGATGAATAGTGCCCCATCAGTGCTGTCAGTAGGAGGAATTGTGTTCCATCAATGGTCTCAGTGGGAAGAATAGAGCCCCATCAATGGTCTCAGCGGGAAGAATAGAGCCCCATCATTGGTGTCAGTGGGAGGAATTGTGCCCCATCATTGGTGTCAGTGGAAGGACTAGTGTCTCCTATCAGTGGTAGGATTAAGCAGATAAAAGCAAGCAAAGGGTCACATCTGGCCTGCAGGCCACAGTTTAGAGACCCCTGTTCTAGACCAATACTAAGTAGCCTGCTAACCAAATAGGTTCTAGGCCAGGGGTCTCCAAAACTTTCGAAACAAAGGGCCAGTTTACTGACTTTCATATATGAGCAGGGCCGGACAGTGGCCAGTGGTAGAAAAATGACATCATTGATGTCAATAAGAAAAAATTCCCCCTTCATTGATGTCAGTGAGAAAAATAGTGCCCCATCATTGGTGTCAGTGAGAGGAATAGTGCCTCATCATTGGTGTCAAAGGGAGGAGTAGTGCCCCATCATTAGTGTCGGTGAGATGAATAGTGCCCAATCATTGCCGTCAGTGGGAGGAATAGTGCCCCATCATTGGTGTCGGTGAGATGAATAGTGCCCAATCATTGCCGTCAGTGGGAGGAATAGTGCCCCATCATTGGTGTCAGTGGGAGGAATAGTGCCCCATCATTGGTGTCAGTGGGAAGAATAGTGCCCAGTCATTGCCGTCAGTGAGAGGAATAGTGCCCCATCATTGGTGTCAGTGAGATGAATAGTGCCCCATCATTGGTGTAGGTGAGATAAATAGTGCCCAGTCATTGCCGTCAGTGAGAGGAATAGTGCCCCATCATTGGTGTCAGTGGGAGGAATAGTGCCCCATCATTGGTGTCAGTGGGAGGAATAGCGCCCCATCATTGGTGTCAGTGGGAAGAATAGTGCCCCATCATTGGTGTAGGTGAGATGAATAGTGCCCAGTCATTGCCGTCAGTGAGAGGAATAGTGCCCATCATTGGTGTAGGTGAGATGAATAGTGCCCAGTCATTGCCGTCAGCGAGAGGAATAGTGCCCCATTATTGGTGTCAGTGGGAGGAATAGTGCCCCATCATTGGTGTCAGTGGGAGGAATAGTGCCCAGTCATTGCCGTCAGTGAGATGAATAGTGCCCAGTCATTGCCGTCAGCGAGAGGAATAGTGCCCCATTATTGGTGTCAGTGGGAGGAATAGTGCCCCATCATTGGTGTCAGTGGGAAGAATAGTGCCCCATCATTGGTGTAGGTGAGATGAATAGTGCCCAGTCATTGCCGTCAGTGAGAGGAATAGTGCCCATCATTGGTGTAGGTGAGATGAATAGTGCCCAGTCATTGCCGTCAGCGAGAGGAATAGTGCCCCATTATTGGTGTCAGTGGGAGGAATAGTGCCCCATCATTGGTGTCAGTGGGAGGAATAGTGCCCAGTCATTGCCGTCAGTGAGAGGAATAGTGCCCCATCATTGGTGTCAGTGGGAGGAATGAGGAATAGTGCCCCATCATTGGTGTGGGGGAGATGAATAGTGCGCAGTCATTGCCGTCAGTGAGAGGAATAGTGCCCCATCATTGGTGTCAGTGGGAGGAATTGTGTTCCATCAATGGTCTCAGTGGGAGGAATAGAGCCCCATCAGTGCTGCCAGTAGGAGGAATTGTGTTCCATCAATGGTCTCAGTGGGAGGAATAGAGCCCCATCATTGGTGTCAGTGGGAGGATTTGTGTCTCATCATTGGTGTCAGTGGAAGGACTAGTGCCTCCTATCAGTGGTAGGATTAGGCAGATGAAGGCAAGCAAAGGGCCACAGTTTAGAGACCCCTGTTCTAGACCAATACTAAGTAGCCTGCTAACCCAATAGGATCCAGTGATATCATTGTGAGAACTGGCACACTGTAGTATGTCATGGCTGGCTGTGTCTGATGCATTTACAGAGTTATCTGTCATTGTTTGGATATACAGCTGATACCAGAAAATTCAGTCTTCCAATTGGAAAAAAGCAACTAGTTACCCATTGAATTACACTGTCCCTGGCCTACTAAACTAAACCGTAGGTCAACTTTCGTTTTTTTGTTTTGTTTTTCAGGAGTGATGATAAAAAAAGTTGAATCTTAAAGGAGGCTGACATTACTGAATCCTTCCTTTGTAATGCTAATTGCCTGACAGTTATGTCTTTATGAAATTGACAGTCTTTGTTATGAATCAATGATCCAGAACAATTATGCAGATCAGAAATGTGGACTTTCCCCTGACTTCTTTAGATGCATACTTGTTCAAGACCAGTAATTTAGAAGGCACTGGGGCAAAAGAACGTCAACTGAATCACATTTGGAGAAGGAAGCTGAGTTTTTGCCCCTTTTGTCCTATAATGACATTTCTGTCCAACAGGCCCAGGTTACTTAAAGCAAAATTAAAAGTGCTCTCTGGTAATGTCTGCATGACATTTTGTGAATGGCTGGGGGTGATGAGCCAGCTACCCATAATGATCTGTGGAACTGTAAGTTTCAGTGCTGAAAGTTTGGCACTGACAGCTCTGTGAAAAGTTAATGAAGCTACATGTTTCAAACAAGGAAGCAGCAACCAGACATGGGACAGATTGCTTAGAGGTCATTTATTTTTAAAGTGCAAATATGTAAACATAGATTTTGGCGCACTAAGAAGAAAAAAACAGATGTATACTGTGATGGCTAGTATATTAACCACACAAGTAAAGTCCAATGGTGGTTAAGAGATGGCCTGTGTCAGGGGAAAAGATAAGGAAGTCCTGGAAAATGTGCCAATGCCCAATATGGCCGCACTCTCCCTCTCTCCACATGGCAGCCATCTTTAAACCTGGAAGTGCCCAGTGGCTTCTATGGAAAGAAGCCGGGAACATTCATGCAGGCTTAGGTGCAGTAAATATTTAAATTTTAACAATGTTTGCTAAAGCATACGGGTTATGTAGTAATGTCAACAATTTGGAATAGGGAACCTTTTTAAATAAGGGAACCTGCACCACTTTGGCATGCTTCTGGCAAGTGAATGGTAAGGGACAGGGACCTGCATGTGAGAGAGAGAGTGGAAAACAGGGAAAAGTTCCTGAGGAGGAGTAGGGACATTTATGGGTAGGCTCCTTGGTTATTGCAAATCCTCCGGTGTTTGGAGCTGGTGGGAAGTGCTGCTTCATCCTAGATACCTCTTCTGGAACTGCTACCCCTGCTAGCCGAAGCTGTTTTCTGGTAACGCAGCTGCTAAATGCAATATTGACCTATTCTGCACCGCTCTGCAAATATAGAATATATCCACACAGGGCTTTTTTTGCTCAGAAAATACATGCCATGACCCCAAACCCCCCTCTTCATCATGTTTTTTTCCATTTCAGTGGCCAGAATAAATTTATATTCTGGTCAATGAAATGAATAAACACCCAAGTGCCTGACACGCCTAAACACATTTGCAATAATGAGGCGTATGAGCATTTTTGAAGCTGCTTTCCTCCTGTCAAGAGAAGAGCATTTACAAAAGCCCCAGTGTGCATGAAGCCTTAGTTCTCCATTGGAGTGGAGACCCCTCCAGTCTGCTTATTAACCTGAGATGCTTGATCGTGTTTGGCACTAGCTGACAACAGTAGTACAGTAGCAGTCATTTCTCCACTGTTTTGTGCCACACCAATACAAACAAAAGAAATAAATATGAGAATGCCTAAACATTTGTAATAGCAATAATTTTCTGTGCAAAGTAGTGCATTATCTGATAGAAATACAGGGGTGCCAATATTTTTTTCCATGACTGTATTTTTGCCATGGACTGTTCTTCACACACATCTTGAGTTCTGCAGGGCATGACTACAGTTTTTGAAACACTTCAGCATATATTAGCTGATCTTTACCCAGACCCAGGGGCGGACTGACAACTCATGGGGCCCCCGGGCAAAAGGGGATCATGGGGCCCCTGTGTCCTTGCCCACACCCAAAAAATCCTATGAAAAAGCCAATGAAAGATACCAGGGGCATCTCATGGGGCCCCCTACTGACCCCGGACCCTTGGGCAGTGCCCGAATGGTCAGTTCACCCCTGCCCAGTCCTGATAATTTTGGAAGGCTGTGAACAAATTTTAGATCTGTCTGCTTTGCGGAAATTTTCCAAGTGACTTCTGGTCCTTCTGATGTGTTAACTTGTGAAAACAAATTTTGGAAGAGAACACAAAACCTGCCCAGAGCTGAGAGTGTTGGTGTACCTAAAGATTTGAGAAGGGTCAATGGCAGCTTGAGCTAGATTCAGGCCAGTTGGGGTCTGCCTCTTGCTTCCAGTGACAATTCCAGAATAACTGTCACATTTATAAAAGATCTTTGATTTTCATTGTTTTTCATGAAACAAGAAGTCCACTATGTCCTGTCATCTGCTGGCAAATCAGGCTGGAACATTTCTGTTTTCCAAGTCTGCCTGCTTCCTCTCTATTCTGTACTCTGTACTTCTCTCTGTATTCTCACGTTATTATCTTTTAACCTTCCATTCACATTCTTCATGTTTTTTCTTTTATCCAGTTGCTTAGGGATTATTATACATTATTTATATAGCGCCAAAAGGTTTGCTCAGCGCTGTACATTATAGTGGGGGACAGTACATGAGACAGTACAGTAACAAGACAAAACACGAGGGGTTCGAGGGCCCTGCTCTTTCGAGCTTACAATCTAGGAGGGAGGGGATAGTGGTACAGGAGGAAGTGGCTGTGGGGGATGGAGTAGTAGGAGTGTAGATCAGCAATTAGGTGAGGGTGGGGTAGGCTTCCCTGAAGAGATGGGTTTTCAGGGTGCACCTGAAGGCGAGGAGGGAAGGTGACAGTCTGATGGATTGGGGTAGAGAGTTCCAGAGGATGGGAGAAGTACAGATTATGACCACATCCCGAATGTCCTGGAATATGCACGCCTTGCTGTCCTCAAAAGACCGGGGGAGTCCCAATGTACTGAATAAAGCAAAAAACAAACAGAGAGCGCACTGGCCTAGTGCATTACCTTAAAAAATGTATTTAATAAAAGTCGGTATTGTACCCACAAAATGGCAATACACTCAAAGGCACATCATAAAGGAACAGCTCTGTCCGATCTGCACTGCGTGTCTGTCCACAATGGGAACTGTGGACTTCCAACTGGCTAATGCGTTTTGAGGACTTGCCTCTTCCTCAGAGCCAACCCCTCCTCTTGACACAGGGGAAACAGCTGAGGACCAGTCAGCACTTGGCCCTCCATGATACAGTATTGGAAAGTTATCCTAGCTGGTGACAACAGTAGCTATCCTGAAAAGCTAAACTAAGCCTGTTGAAACAGTGCTGGAGTTGCTAAAGATCTCCCCACTGGAGTTCCAGACAGCAGTGAAGACTCAGGCTGGGTGAACTACTACCCCTTCTACCCATAAACAAACATTCTTGTTAATTTGTGTGGCTGTTTTAAGCAGTCATGCAGCAGATGTGCGTTTAAACTTGTATTGATAGGCAGAAGGAGAACTTTATTTTTTTCATCATGATATTTATTGTATTTGGTTAACTGTTGAACAGATATAAGCTGCTCTTCTACTGCAGTCTCTTGCCAACTGTCTTGTAGACAATTCCTTTGTAGGTCAAAATCTGAAAGAAACAAACATATATAGTTGCAAAAAAAAGTATGTGAACCCCTTGGGATTACATGGAGTTTTGCATGAATTGGGCATAAAATGTGCTCTGAATGTCATCAAAGTCACAACAATAGAAGAACACAGTCTGCTGAACATAATACTACACAAACATTAGATGTTCCCATGGTTTAATTGCACATAACATGTAAACATTCACAGTGCAGGGAGGAAAAAGTATGTGAACCTTTGGACTTAACTGGTTGACCCTCCTTTGGCAGCAATAACCTCAACCAAACGTTTCCTGTAGTTGCAGATCAGACCTGCACAACGATCTGGAGTAATTTTGGACCACTCCTCTTCACAAAACTGTTTCAGTGTAGTAATATTCTTGGGTTGTCTGGTGTGAATCGCTCTCTTAAGGTCATGCCACAGCATTTCAATCGGGTTGAGGTCAGGACTCTGACTGGGCCACTCCAGAAGGCGTATTCTGTGCTGTTGCAGCCATTGTTTTGTTGAATTACTTGTATGCTTTGGGTCATTGTCCTGTTGCATCACCCATCCTCTGCGGAGCTTCAGTTGGCGGACAGATGGTCGTACGTTTTCCTGCAAAATGTCTTCATAAACTCTGGAATTCATTTTTCCATCAATGACAACAATCCGTCCAGGCCCTGAGGCAGCAAAGCAGCCCCAAACCATGATGCTCCCTCCACCATGTTTTACAGTGGGGATGAGGTTTTGATGTTGGTGTGCTGTGCCTTTTTTTCTCCACACATAGTGATGTGTGTTCTTCCCAAACAACTCAATATTGGTTTCATCTGTCCACAGTATGTTTTGCCGGTAGTGCTGTGGAACATCCAGGTGCTCTTTTGCAAACTTCAAACGTGCTGCAATATTCTTTTTGGACAGCAATGGCTTCCTCCGTAGTGTCCTCCCATCTACTCCATTCTTGTTTAATGTTTTCCTTATTGTAGATGTGTCAACAAAAATGTTAGCATGTGCCAGAGATTTCTGTAGGTCTTTAGCTGACACTCTGGGATTCTTCTTTACCTCATGCAGCATTCTGCGCTGTGCTCTTGCAGTCATTTTTACAGGACGACCACGCCTAGGGAGAGTAGCAACAGTGCTAAACTTTCTCCATTTGTAGACAGTCTGTCTTACCGTGGACACATGAACATCAAGGCTTCTGGAGATACTTTTGTAACCCTTTCCAGCTTCATGCAAGTCAACAATTCTTGATCGTAGGTCTTCGGAGAGCTCTTTTCTGCGAGGCATGGTTCACATCAGACAGTGCTTTTTGAAACCAGTAAACCCAAAACAGGTGTGTGTTTTTTAAGGGCAGGACAGCTGTCAGCAACACATCCAATATCATCACACTGATTGGAGTCAAGGTTGGCTCACTCCTGGCTCCAATTAGCTCTGGGAGAAGTCATTAAGCTAGGATCTCACATACTTTTTCCTCCCTGCACTGTGAATGTTTACATGTTATGTGCAATTAAACCATGGCGACATCTAATGTTTGTGTAGTATTATGTTCAGCAGACTGTGTTCTTCTATTGTTATGACTTAGATGACGTTCAGAGCACATTTTATGCCCAATTCATGCAAAACTCCACATAATCCCAAGGGGTTCACATACTTTTTCTTGCAACTGTACATGTGTACATTATTTGTTCACAACCATGGTTTTACAATGTATATTCTGAATAAACCAGGATGTCATGAGGCCTAGCAAAAATGTTCTCCGTGGGGAACTACATAAAGCAAAACCTTAGTAAAAGTGTAAGCAGGTGCACTTAGCTAGTCTGCCATTCAGTGGCTCTGTTCCAGAATAGTGTCTGGTTACAGAGAATAGTGTCATCAGGTGCTAGGCCCCTTTTAGCTAGAACCCTCCTGTAGTGATGTATTGGATGAGTCAGTGCCCACATATAAGCCTGGTTGGGAGCAGCCCTAGTGCAGTTGGGGTATTGGAGCCAGAGACCCCACCTTTAGTCAGATGTAGTCAGCAAGTGGAGGCTCTGGACATGGCTGGAGGACAGGGAAATGTAGACCTGCACCCAGAAGAGCTGGCTTTAGTAATCCTGACTCTTATAGGGAGGCTAGAGCAGGCTGCAAAAGGCCTTTTAGGCCAGGCCAAGTGTTCCTTGGAGAGGCTATTCCCTTGGAAGACCTGGTAGAAGATGTGCCCAAGCCAGAGTTGAGTGCAGTGGTCCAGCCTCAGGAAGGCTACCTGTAAGGAGCAGTGAGCTGGATACCGACAGCCTAACGCAAACCAGAACAAGAGTACTGATGACCTCGGGAGGAAAAGGACTAAGTAGGGAAGATGGCATACTAAAGTGTACTGTTTCCTCATGTGACTGCTGCGGTTCGTCCACTCTATGTGATTGACAAAATGCTGTCAAGTGACCCTGGACAGTATGTCCACATGATGTGACTGTAATGCCATCTTAAAGTAACATCAGTAAAACGCAGCAATCCTAATTTTTTGTGTGGACATTTCTTCCTTAGAATATAAAGGTCAATGGCCAGAAATGTTGTGAGAAGGCCTCTGGCACAATGGTGAAAATCTCAAGCAGGAGGGTTGTTCTGGTAGCAAGAAGAAGCTTGGCAGGGACTTGTGCCTCTTGGCACCATCCCACAGCCATTTGCAAGCCCCATTACAAAATGGGTTACTAGGGGTCTTGCGTTTTTCTATAAATCTCAATGGTCAAACGTACACTTTAGCTGTGGCTCCGTGGCACCCCAGCAACAAGCGTAATTTATAGCTGCTTGCACAAGACCTTCAAATAAAATTACTTAAAAGGAAAATTCTACTTTTTGTTATTTTACATTTCTCTCTCAATCTGCAGCCAGCTGATTTGTTTCAAAAGCGTGCACTAAGACACAACAATTATCATGTTTGGAACACGTACATTAATGATGCAGATGACGGTATTCATGTGTGCAATATATACATATTCTTGATCATCTCTCAATTCATTAGTTTGGTATTTCACTCCACTGACACTGGTTGCTACTGGCTGTTCCCCCTGTTTAAAAAATAAGGTTCGACCGTTTTCTATGCATGATCCCTAAATGTACATTTGGTGTTCAGGTAGAAGAAGCATATTATCCTTACAGAGATGAGAAGATCTCCGGAGACTTCAGTGACAGAGAGGACCTCCTTAAGCTGCGCAACCAGCTTGCCATCCACTAGATTAACGACAGCCTGGAACAGTAAAAAAATAAAAATAGTACAGGTTCATGTTTTTTTTTTTCAATAAATTCCTTTTTTTAAAATAACAGAATGAATATAACTGTATTTCACAAACAAATATATATATATATACACACAGTGGGGCGAAAAGGTATTTAGTCAGCCACCAATTGTGCAAGTTCTCCCACTTAAAAAGATGAGACAGGCCTGTAATTGGCATCATAGGTAGACCTCAACTATGAGAGACAAAATGAGAAAAAAAATCCAATCACATTGGCTGATTTGAAAAGAATTTATTTGCAAATTATGGTGGAAAATAAGTATTTGGTCACCTACAAACAAGCAAGATTTCTGGCTCTCACAGACCTGTACCTTCTTCTTTAAGAGGCTCCTCTGTCCTGCACTCATTACCTGTATCAATGGCACCTGTTTGAACTTGTTATCAGTATAAAAGACCCCTGTACACAACCTCAAACAGTCACACTCCAAACTCCACTATGGTGAAGACCAGAGAGCTGTCGCAGGACACCAGAAACAAAATTGTAGACCTGCACCAGGCTGGGAAGACTGAATCTGCAATAGGCAAGCAGCTTGGTGTGAACAAATCAACTGTGGGAGCAATAATTAGAAAATGGAAGACATACAAGACCACTGATAATCTCCCTCAATCTGGGGCTCCACGCAAGATCTCACCCTGTGGGGTCAAAATGATCACAAGAACGGTGAGCAAAAATCCCAGGACCACACGGGGGGACCTAGTGAATGACCTGTAGAGAGCTGGGACCAACGTAACAAAGGCTACCATCAGTAACACACTACGCCGCCAGGGACTCAGATCCTGCAGTGCCAGACGTGTCCCCCTGCTTAAGCTAGTACATGTCCGGGCCCGTCTGAAGTTTGCTAGAGAGCATTTGGATGATCCAGAAGAGGATTGGGAGAATGTCATATGGTCAGATGAAACCAAAATAGAATGGTTTGGTAGAAACACAACTCGTCGTGTTTGGAGGAGAGAGAATGCTGAGTTGCATCCAAAGAACACCATACCTACTGTGAAGCATGGGGGTGGCAACATCATGCTTTGGGGCTGTTTCTCCGCAAAGGGACCAGGACGACTGATCCATGTACAGGACAGAATGAATGGGGCCATGTATCGTGAGATTTTGAGTGCAAACCTCCTTCCATCAGCAAGGGCATTGAAGATGAAACACGGCTGGGTCTTCCAACATGACAATGATCCCAAACATAATGCCTGGGCAACGAAGGAGTGGCTTCGTAAGAAGCATTTCAAGGTCCTGGAGTGGCCTAGCCAGTCTCCAGATCTCAACCCCATAGAAAACCTTTGGAGGGAGTTGAAAGTCTGTGTTGCTCAGCGACAGCCCCAAAACATCACTGCTCTAGAGGAGATCTGCATGGAGGAATGGGCCAACATACCAGCAACAGTGTGTGCCAACCTTGTGAAGACTTACAGGAAATGTTTGACCTCTGTCATTGCCAACAAAGGATATATAACAAAGTATTGAGATGAACTTTTGATATTGACTAAATACTTATTTTCCACCATAATTTGCAAATAAATTCTTTCCAAATCAGCCAATGTGATTGTCTGGATTTGTTTTCTCATTTTGTCTCTCATAGTTGAGGTCTACCTATGATGCCAATTACAGGCCTCTCTCATCTTTTTAAGTGGGAGAACCTGCACAATTGGTGGCTGACTAAATACTTTTTTGCCCCACTGTATATATATAAACATAGGAGTATAAACCTTTCCTCTCACAAGAAAATGTGTGCAGGTGCTTAAAGCCCAACTCTATCCAAAACATCCTTTTTAAAGCATATCCAAACCCCAAAGCCAATATTTTATGGATTACAGCTTACCAGACCTTAGATGTGGTGGCTGCATTAGTTTTAATTTTTCTGGTTTACAGTAAGTATCAATTTTTTTCCCTTTGATCTAATCAGAAATGCAGTGTCCTTTTTAATTCCTGTGAGCTTAAAGCTGAACCCTGGGCACGAAAACCTTAATTAAAATAGTTATATTCCTTAATTGCCACAAATGTTTGTACATCTACTCTGCAGAAACTAATCTCAGATATTACCTTTAAAAAGTAGTACAGGCTGCCTGCAGACAACTACAGGAGGGGGCGGAGACAAGACCAGTCACCCTGCACAAGGAGAGAGAGCAGCAGTGACTGGTCTTTATTACAGGAAACTCCTGTGCAGAGGTAAGGTTTCACACTGAATGGATGAGTGTACAGATCTGGAAGAAATACACAGAGCACACCAAGATTCAAAGAAGTACGAGTCTTGTATTTAGAAAATATTTGTTTATCCAGGAGTTTAGTTTTAACCTTCCTAGTGGTAATCCCGAGTGTGACTTGGGGTTAATTTACAATACCAAAAGCAGCAACCCAGAGCCACACTCGGGATTACACTGTAGTGCTTGTCCTGTGATCCCCCGATCCTTACCTTGTCCTGCGATTCCCCCAATGTCCTCCCGCTGTGCCAGCATCCGTCTGTTAGGATTCCATTCCTGTATCAAACCATTTCACATACATTTTGTCCCGAGTGCTTTGTCCTGTGCCCTCACCTGCATTTTTACCGTTCTTTCTGTCTGGAAACTTGAGAATGTCCATGGCGTCGAAAAAGGATCCCTTTAGGTCAAAAGCGGTTTTAGACCAGCTAGAAAACAGCGATAGTAAATCAGAACCACTTGCAGAATTGAGTGATAATGATTTGTGGGGAAATTCATCATCAGACACTGAAAGTGACGACAGCGATGATTCTGCCACTGAACTCAGCGATGTGCGAACTTTGCGCTCTATTTCAAATTTCAGTGTTTTTGGTTTGATTACATTATTGAATTAAATGTATTATTATTTTTTATAATTATTTATTATAATTTTATGATTTTGTGTTTCAAACTTTATCATACCCGGGATGTTTACTAGACTCTTGTTTGGACAGATTTAAGTGAGTTATTCCTAAGAATTACAGGCCTACAATATAAAACAACAGATTTCCATGCAAAACAATGTACCGCTTTGACATTCAAAAATAATGACATCATTAGACCGTCAGGGAGGTTAAATGAAAGCAGAATATTATATTTATTGTGTAATCTACTAGTCCCATTAATCCACAATGTAATGAAGATGAACAAAGACAGACGTCTGAAGTCCAGCCTATGAGACAGCCATTGATGCCTCCAACGTACAGTGGAGAAATCAGTGTAGACAAGAAGGAACATTAGCTGCTTCTTCAGCATTCTATGTGATCTTCCCAACCTTTTACTTTGGTTTGTACAGGCTTTGCTCTGCCATCAAAAAACGTAGGTTAAATAAACTTGTTAGAGAGACCTTGTCACCATTTAAATAATAAATCTCTTAAGAATATATGTGCATTTAATGTAATGTCTGCATTTTATTTACTGATAGAAGCTTCCTTTGTATAGACAGCCAAAAGCCCTGAGACTGCTGCTGAGTGCCACCATCTAGGATGTAATATCAGCAGACTCTCAAGTGACACTCTATAGCAGCGGTGTCAAACCGGTGGCCCTCCAGCTGTTGCCAAAAGTCCCATGAGGTATTGCAAGATTGACAGTTACAAGTGTGACTCCCAAAGGTAGAGGCATGATGGGACTTGTAGTTTTGCAACAGCTGGAGGGCCGCCAGTTTGACACCCCTGCTCTATAGTATTCCCCTTCACTCCTCACCCAGCTGCTACATAAAGGGTTATGTAGGAAAGAGAGAGGAGGGGTAGAGGAGCTGGGCCAGCACACACAGTAATTAGACATTCCCAGAAGAGGAGAGATCTTAGCAGGAGTAGTCAAAGTTGCTAACCAATTCAAAGGCACATTGCAAGTGAATAAAAGTAGTTTATGGAACAGAAAACAAACTCTGTATACAAGCATTAAAAATACTCGATTGTTCTGTTGTTTTGTTCCATGTCCATTGGGTAACTTTATCTCCATAATAGAGATGATATATTCCATCTGATAGGTTTATGATCAAACTACGGTGTCTTCTTTATGCCGTCACTTCATCTAAAACGGTATGGTATGTGATCTTGTCTGGTGTTATTAACCATTTGGATGTAAGGTAAACAATTGTAATGGTCTCCAGTCATACTGCTGTGCGCAGTACATTCCACTCCAATAGGCATTCATTACAACTCAGCACACATTTTATATATATCTCATTAAAGGTTATATTTTAGATTCATCAATTGGCCAGATGGAGCGTAAGGATACGCATCTCATTCCACATTGTCAAGCTTTAGGCCACGTTCACACCATACATGCAGAAAAACGGATGGAAACTGATGTGCAGATTTCATTTGCAGAGACGTTTTATACATGTTGCAGGTTCCTGCTCAGAAAAAAACTGCATGTGATACCCGTGTTGTGGTGTGAACAGGGCACATAGAGAACAACTGATTTCGTTGCGCGCTTGCAAAAAAACTGACATCTCTGCACCATGGTGTGAACGAGGCTTTAAAGTCCGGGGTTTCAATCCCGCAAGGACACTATAGGCATGGAGTTTTTACGTTCTTTCCTTTCTGAAACAGAAACAATATTGTGTCTCTAACAAGGTTCCAGTACACTGTGATATTATTTTGATGCTCAGTTTTATCTAAAACTACAAGTTAATATGACCATTTCATCCTCTAACAACTCCTCCTATTGGTGTTCTTACCATAACTTTCCCATGAGTCGGTGAATCCAGTTCAACCTCCTCACCGACTGTGAACTCGTTGCGTAGGACACTGGGCCCTGTGGTCACTGTCATCACAAAATGGTTTCCAGTCTGGACAATTTCAGTGATGGTCTTCAGATCTTTTCTTTTCTGGATTACGTCATCAGGAACCCCTGAAATCAGTAAAATACCTTTGTTATGTGCTTTCCAGAAACCATAAACTAGCCTGCATGGGCATTGCATCCAAACTGGTCTCAGTCACACATCTAAGCATCCACACACATATTTCAGGATTGCTTTGGGGTTGCCAGGACATTGCAACCCGCCGGTGCTGGTATTAGGCTTAGTTCACACTGGCACGGAAAGCAGGCATTTAAGGGATGTTTTTAACGCTCCTCAAATGCCTATGCAAATGATTTTATTGATGGCACACAGTGCTGTTCACATTATTATAAAATTGAAGCCTCATGTTGAGTCTGGAGGAGTTTGAAGCCTTTCAAAGACTCCCATTCAAGTGTATGGTGATGCCCTGGCAGGCATTTGCGAGGCGTTTGCAGTTCAGTTGTGGCACGTTAATAACATGACAGTTTATTATAGGCATTTGTGGTGTGGTTTTAACGCTTGTAAAATGCTTATAAAACGCTTCAAAACTGTGCATAGGGAGTTTAGGGGGCATTTTTAACGCTAGTAAAACACCAGTCTAACACCCTCACTAAAGCTCTTTAACCACTTCCAGACCGGACACTTTCACCCCCTTCCTGACCAGGGCAATTTTCAGCTTTTAGCACTATCACACTTTGAATGACAATTGCGCGGTCATGCAACACTGTACCCAAATGAATTTTTTACCATTTTTTTGAGACAGATAAAGCTTTATTTTGGTGGTATTTATTCACCACTGGGATTTGTATTTTTTTTGCTATGTAAATGAAATGTCCAAAAATTTTGAAAAAAAGTGTTTTTTTTATAAAATTTTGCAAATAAATAATATTTCATCATAAATCTTAGCCAAAATTTATTCCGTTATCTTTTTAGTAAAAAAAAAATTCTAAATTAGTTTATAAGCAAAAATTATAATTTTTAAACATTTTTTTTTACATTTTTATTTTTTTATATTATTATTATTTTTTTTTTTTTACATACTGTCACCTTAGCAGTACAGTGTCACCATGGTGACACTGTACTACTTGTGGGGGGTGATGAAGATTTTTTTTTTTTTTTTTTACACTGATTGCTTTTACACTAATATAGGATGTAAAAGCAATCATTTCTCTTTCTCTCTGTGTGCATTCCTGCACTCATTGAGAAATACAGAGTGAGCTGTGATTGGTCACAGCTTGTCACATGGTACAAGGCTTTTGTGAATAGCCTTGTACCATGTGACCTCTGTGATCATTCACAGATTTCACACATAGTAAGCAATGATGTCAGAAGTGACATCTTGCTTACTACTTTGCATGTGATCACTGATTGGCCAATCAGTGATCACATGATCGGGACCTCGTACAGAGGTCCCGTCTGACGATCGGTGTTTCACTGTGTCCGGAGGAGCGCGCACAAGCAGGGTGCGGGGAGGCCGTTTATTGACGGCCACCCGACCCTGCAGTGCCACCGTCCGGCCGTTTATATACAACGGCCGGTCGGGAAGTGGTTAATGTCTGTCTGCTGCCAATACCAATGTTGTAGGAGAGTTTAAGAGTTAGAAATGTAGTCAAGTGTGAACAAGCCCTTAAGGAGATTGTGGGTACAGGTCATACAGATGAATAGAGGCAGCTCTTGGCTTGCTATGACATACAGATAGAATAGTTATTAGGTATAACTTGGCCTTTCTGATCTCTTGTAACACTGAGGAACCCTTGAATTAACTGTGAGGTCTCAGGGAACCACCACTAATATATACAAGTACTATATCTACAGCTCACCGCACATCTGAATGATGGTCAGTGGGAAGAAAGCTCCTTACAGTTTTGGTGAGTGTGAAGAATTCCGCCCCTTTCAGATAAAATGTGCATTTATGTCAGTGGTTACATACAGTATCTGAAAGACAGAATTGATTTGCTCATGGAACCCCTAGCAACCTCTGGAGGAACACTGAGGTTCCACAAATCCTGGTTGAGAGGCTGGTGTAGCTAGTGGTCAGTTAGCTTGGTGATTGATAACAGTCTGACTTCAACAAGACTCTTTGCCTTCATCAGTGAAAAGGACTGGTGGCTACACCAGGAAAAGGATGGGAGGATTTTTAAATTTTTTTTTAGAATGACTTTTATTTATGTACAATATTTTCTTTCTTCTTCACCATAATGAAATTATTTTAAGATGAGAACCTATTTTAGAATACAATTTGGGATATCTGAAGGTGACTGAATATGCTGTATCTAAACAAACAGGAACTTCTATGCAGCTAGCACATACAGTATGTAACACCCTCCAGGTTAGTCAGATAGTATTTGTTAGATAGAGGCTGAGTAGCAGCCAGGGAATGAGTCAGCCTGGGAGTGAGGTTACCTCAGGAAAGGCTGGGAGGCTCTAACAGGTCAGAGCTTTCTGGGGCCCTCTCACCTCTCCAGAAACCTGAGTGCTTTCTGGAGGGGGTGGAGGAGGCTTAGATCTGCATGTTTGAGGGACCCTGACAGGAGGTTGAGCATGGTGACCAGGGAAACCCTCAAATGTGCAGAGCCTGGGGGAAGGTGTGCAATGTCGGATGGAAAATGGATTTAGGAAGGCTGGAGTGTGGAGTCTGGAAGGGGGCCCCAGGGAGGGGATCTCACCTACAGGCAGGTTGCTTGAAAAAAAGAGGATCTCCACTGCCTCAACATCTCCTAGGGAGGACAGCCTGTGCAGCAGGGAAGGAGCCAGCCCAGCATAAGGTCTGAATGCAGCCACCAATCCACCAAGATAACAGGAGAGGACAGAGTGAGTACTCATACACCCCATGAGCCGGATATGGGGAAAGGGACGTCATGTGCAAGACCCAATTAGCTCCTCATCTGGGACTGCTTGTGCCAACTACGTGCCGACCGCAGATAGCCGAATGACGGCTGCACTGCAGCCGGCCAGTTCTGGGTGGACGTCATATGACGTCCTCCCAGAACGCGCTCTCCTGCGCGCCCCAGGGGGCGCGCCCCAGGCGATCTCCGTGATCGCTGTGTCCTACGGACACAGCTGATCACGTGATGTGGTAAAAGGCCAATCACAGCGGCCTTTTACCACATGATCAGCCGTGTCCAATGACACGCTGATCACCGGGAAATGCAAATGCTGGTTCTCGGCTGCACTTTCCTCACGCTGTCAGATCGTGAGGAAAGTGCTGCCGAAAACCGGCAGTTGTCAGAGGGGGGATCAGCACTGATCATCAGGGTCACTGATCATCAGTGCCCAGCAGTGCCACACACAAGTTCCGCCCACCTGTGCCCAGCAGTGCGCCCACCTGTGCCCAGCAGTGCGCCCACCTGTGCCCAGAAGTGCCACCTACCTGTGCCCACCCACCTGTGCCCAGTAGTGCCACCCACCTGTGCCCACCCACCTGTGCCCAGTAGTGCCACCCACCTGTGCCCACCAGTACCACCCACCTGTGCCCACCAGTGCCACCCATCAGTGCAGCCCAGCAGTGCTGCCAGTCAGTGCCACCAGTCAGTGCCCAGCGGTTGTGCCAGTCAGTGCGCAGCAGTGCCGCCAGTCAGTGCCCAGCAGTGATGTCAGTCAGTGCCACCTATCAGTGCTGTCTATCAGTACCCATTATCAGTGTCGCCTATCAGTGCCGCATATCAGTGCCACCTATCCGTGACACCTCATTAGTGCTGCCTATCAGTGACGCCTATCTGTGACACCTCATTAGTGCTGCCTATCAGTGCCGCCTATCAGTGCCCTTCAGTGCTGCCTATCAGTGCCCATCAGTGCTGCCTCATCAACGCACATCAGTGAAGGAGAAAAATTTTATAACAGAAACAAAGAAACTTTTTTTTTTTCAAATTTTTTTGTACTTTTTTTGCTTATAGCACAAAAAGTAAAGTGCCCAGCAGTGATTAAATACCACCAAAAGAAAGCTCTATTTGTGAGAAAAAAGTGATAAAAATTTCATATGGGTACAATCTTGCATGACCGCGCAATTGTCAAAGTGCAACAGCGCTGAAAGCTGAAAATTGGCCTGGTAAATAAAGGGGTATAAGTGCCCGGTAGGCAAGTGGCTAAATTAGCAGCTTCTGGGCCTGGACCCCCTTGTCCACGGATACCCTCAGGCAGATGGATGAAGAGGAGAATTCATCTGGGGTGTGAGGAGGTACACCAAAGAGCCATTGGTGCTCTTCCAGAAAAGACACTGTTGCTAAAAGTTCCTGTAATAAATAAATAAATCCACATTTCTGTACATAGTTGCTAAGGAGTTTGTTCTCAAGTTCTGCAGTTCCTCGGGCATCCCATATACCCCTAGACCCCATCTAAGTTTGTAGCCCCTTAATAAAATCACAAAACCAAGCTCAAGGGCTGTTCTTTGGCTCCAGTGCGCAAAGTGTGGAAAATGTGTGTTGCCTGGCCGTGTAGAGCATAGGGAGACCCAAATAAAAATCCAGCAGCCCCTAAGGGGGTAGTGCTACTCATAGAATAGCAGTATGATGTGATTTACTTGGGAACAAGAGTCTAGCCTAGACAATTTACAGTGGAGTTGAGTGAGGGCTACAAAATGAACTATTAGCAATTTGTGAAATCCGTGCCCAAAGCCCAGACCACCAGAGAAATTCTTCCTTCAAGGATCAGTAAACAAGTTACTATGCTGTCTTAATTGATTATTTTATATGTTTTTACACTAGCCGATGTTTCCTTTTGATTTACCAAAACTCTGTAACCTTTTTACCTTTGGAAATTTTTCCAGACTGGGGTGAAGATAGAAGTTGATAAAAAAAAGAGATGGAAAAAATTGTTGGCACATTGTGGCATGATGGAAAGATTGAGTGCCTGTGGACTATGGAGTCTCAGGAAATAACTAGTGATTTAATGGAGGTGGTGTATCTGTTCTGAGACATCAAGCAAGCACAGTAGAAGTATCCAGACCTTATTAAATTTGATTGATACTTAATGTACCTTTTGGAATTATAGCATCTGTTCCATTGTAGACCGTAGAACACATGCACTGAAAACTAAACCATTCTGCTCCACTAGCATTTAGCAGACTCAATAATCCAAGGGGTCATGAGATATGTTTTCAGGGGCCGCAAAGCATGGCAATCTTGCCCAGCTATTAGAAAGAACAGAACAGTTCACAAAGCGGTCTGATTTAGATATCTTATAGGCTGGAAAATATGCAACATATAGAATAGAACTATTACTCTTTTTTTTATTTAGCGGCTGTATGTTTGTATTATTTTGGGGGGGGGGGGGGGAGTACATTTAGGGTAGTGAAGTTAATTTTATTTTCTTTCCTTTCCTTCTGAAAATGGCCCCGAATCCTTCAATGAGATATCCTCTTAGATCAATGGAGCAGGATCTGGGAGGCCGCCTCTAGATTTTCTATATGTGTGGTATATAAAGAAAACACTTATAACATTTTGAAGTTTTGGTACAAGACTCCTGAGGTTCTCCATGATCACAATCTGAGTGTTTCTCATGTCTGGTGTCGATGTGGCGTGGAAATTGGCACTCTTTTTCACATTTTCTGGCTTTGCCAACACATTGCATCTTTCTGGAGAGAGGTCCTTAGCCTCTTGCGGCTACTTCTACAGGCCCATATTCCATTTGACCCCATTTACTTTTTATTAGGCCTACCTTTTACAGGCCTCTCCAAATCTGCCAAGAAACTATCCTCTCCTGTCTCGGCCAGGAGAACCATTCCCATGCATTGGCTATTATACCTCCTACTTGGTCGGAATTGGTGAACGTCATTGCTGAGATTAGAAGAATGGAGTACCTCCCTGCTATGCATGCTAATCTTGTCCCCCTTTTTGAAGCGGTTGAGGAACCATGGGATCTTTTCATTTTCAATATGTCTACCCAGATGTCTGATATTGCTGGCTAACCCACTGTTATACACTGACATTGTATGTATATGCATATCACTCGATGTTCTTGTTTCTTTTCTCCTTTTGTTGGCTTGTGACTTATCTCACAACTCTGTGCAACTTTTTGTCTGTTGTATGTCTTCCAAAACTCAATAAAAATGAAAAAAAAAAATAAATTATAAAAAAAACCCCACAACAGTCTGTATATGTAGTAAAGCATGCTTGTTATACTCACTGTGGAACCTAAGGGGTTAACCCTCTACATTGTATAAAAAAGATGCTTGATTCTGTCTTCTCTGATCCTCCCCTTCTTCTGCTGTCCCCAATCCATCTGCTGATAGAACAGAACCTTGAGGACAAGCTGCACATGTTCAGTTTGGTGTGTATTGCTAGAGAATTTTTTTTCTTTCTTGGGAGAGTGCATGTGATCAGCACAGGGTCAATCAGCACTGTAGAGACAGAGGGTCAGGGGTTATGAAGCCTCATATGAGAATCAGGAAAGAATGAAAACTCCTCCAACAAGCTTTAACCAGTGTTGTGCTGGCCACTGATAGAAGTCACGAGACTGCTATATACTGCTGATAAGAAAAGGTATTTAGCAGTTTATATTGACTAAAATAATTGCATTTCCATGTTCTGTGTACTGTGGGAGACCAGATATAGTGAATGCAGGGTCCGGGGAGACCAGATATAGTGAATGCAGGGTCCGAGGAGACCGGATATAGTGAATGCAGGATCCGGGGAGACCAGATATAGTGAATGCAGGGTCCGGGGAGACCAGATATAGTGAATGCAGGGTCCTGGTTTAGTAACACTTTAAGATAATATATTTATAAACAATATAGGGTCTGAGATTAAAAAATCCCATTTCAGTCTTTGCAGATGACACCAAGCTGTGCAGTGGAATAACGTCCTTATAGGATGTGTCCAATTTACAAGCCGACCTCAATGCACTGTTTAATTGGGCAACTATGTGGCAAATGAGGTTTAATGTTGATAAATGTAAGGTTCTGCACTTGGGGGCTAAGAATATACATGCATCATACATACTAGGGGGGTACAACTGGGGGAATCAATGGTGGAGAAGGATCTGGGGGTTCTGGTAGATCACAAGATTAATAATGGCATGCAATGCCAAGCTGCGGTTTCTAAAGCGAGCAAAATCCTCTCTTGTATTAAAGAGGTATAGACTCCAGAGAGAGATATCATATTACCCCGGTACAAATCATTAGTAAGACCTCATCTGGAATATGCAGTTCAGTTTTGGGCACAAATTCACTAAAAGAACATTGGGGAACTGGAGAAAGTACAGAGAAGGGCAACCAAACTGATAAGAGGCATGGAGGAGCTCAGCTATGAGGAAAGATTAGAGGAACTGAATTTATTCTCTCTTGAGAAGAGGAGATTAAGGGGGATATGATCTCCATGTATAATACATAAGGGGGATATGATCACCATGTATAATACATTAGGGGGATATGATCACCATGTATAATACATAAGGGGGGATATGATCTCCATGTATAATACATAAGGGGGGATATGATCTCCATGTATAATACATAAGGGGGATATGATCTCCATGTATAATACATAAGGGGGGATATGATCTCCATGGATAATACATAAGGGGGTATATGATCACCATGTATAATACATGTTGTGGGCCTTTTGAATTATGTCTCAAAAATATGACTTTATCAAGACATAATATTATATGACAAGCAGCTTAGCATAGCCGGATGTTAAGGGTTAATTTGGCTTGGTTGGAAAGTCGAATGACCATCTGGCTGGAGAGGTGTAGACGGTGGGTGAAGGGATTTTTTTTTCCTCCTAGAGACAATCTACTATTTTGAAGTTCTACAGGTGGTCAAACACCATTATTCAGACTTCAATAAGCAGGTAAACATATACAAGGTCTGGACATGACAATAGAGGAACCAAACTGATTGTCTGAGAGCTTACCCAAACCTTGTAGAGTGTGATAAACCAACAGACCTCTGAAACTATCACAATATACTATTGTCCACCAAGGGTGAAAGTATTAAGAGTTGTTTACCGTGACTCAAATACAAGAGCCAGGCAAACAGAGAGTTTTTCCCTACACATAGAAAATGTTGGTTCTAAAACAAAGAAGTTAAATTCAGGACATTTAAGTCTAAAAATTGACTGTATATAACTACAAAGATATACTACAAAAACATATTATAAATGAGATGTTATAAAGGATAGGTTTCACACACCACCAAATATTCAGCAATGGGAACTATATATCACTAACTTGAGTATTGAGATGATGGAAAGTAAGATGTATTATAAACTAGCATTAGTTACATGTCTTATCAGGAAACAAACAGGATGGTATTTCAAGAAGGAATAACTGAATATACACCTATATTCCATGGTCCCTATTTAGAATATTATAGGTATGATCACTTATATCTGGAAAAAGACGTATATTTGATCCCTGAAATTACCTTAAGATTCCACCCGAGGTATGAGTCATCTCAAATACTCAAATTGTTCTATGATACATGACCGCCACCTGGCGGGCAGGTGAGAAATAGCTTATGTACACACATTTCTCAACTAGCCAATCAAGAAGCCTGGTGGGAAGGTACCTTAGAACAATGGATTAGTTGGTATAAAAGCCCTTGTACCTTTAAGAAAGAGGAAACCTCATCAAGAAAAAACTCATCAAAAGAAAAGACCTCAGCAAAAGAAAACCTGACTGAAGAAAGACCTGATTCTGAATAACTACTCTTCCATACTTTCAAACTTCCTAAAACTTTACTAAATTTCTAAACCTCTATCCTTATAACTTCCTACATTCTCCATACTAAATATCTATCACTTGCCCTATAATATCATTTCTAAAGGCGTTCCACTGCCAGCTAAATCCACGGGAGAGTTGCCTAGTCTGAATGCCGGGTGCGGTGAGATTGTTTATTTGATTTTGTATTACCTATTTTCTCTGTTGTGTGGAATCATAGAATTACCTTAGTGTATCACAACAATATTGGGTAGTTAGATATATGTAGAGAGATCCTGTTTTACTGTTAAAAATTATTTGTTGCCATATTATAATTTTTTTTTTTTTCATATTTCATAATTTATTGAATATTAATAATCAGAGTATAATATATCAAGGGCCAGCTTCTTGCAATCCTATGGCCACGGCTTGTGAGAATATAACCTTTGAGATACTCGAAATTATTAATTATTAATAAATTTAATAAATAATCAGATCATTTAAAAATTGTGATATTGATGTAATTAGTTAGAAACCTTATTATTGTGTCTTACATTGGTAGGATATATTTTTGATTGTGTGTACCAATATTCATTTATCACCAGTCTTTTGCGTTTTGTGTTAATATATATATAATGTTTGTACATAAATAAATTTTTATATTTATCTATTATAAGGCAAATTTTGTGTGTATGGTACGAAATCATATTGGCTAAAAGAATTCAAGGTATAATAATAAGTGGTGATCAAATTATCAAGGTGTCCAAATTATTGGTTTACTAAATATTTGCCGTATTTTAACGGCTGGAGGCACTGTAATATTTCATCTAAGGGAAAGGGACACGCCCTTTATAAATAAAATATATCCTTACATAAACCACCACAGGATAAATTTGGAGGCACTGCTGAGATCCATAGAAATCGTACCATAATACAAAACGCACTGGTGATTGTATATTTGTACACTTTATCAAACATATATTTTGTATCAAAATGGCATCCAGTAATCACGGATCCACCTCTTCCACGCATAACGAGGAAAATATGGCGGCTCAAGGCATTGAGCAGGAAGCTCTGAAGCCAGCTCGGAAAGCTGCCGGTGCTTGGCAGAAGTATGTTGAATGTGAAGTAATAGATTACCTCCGCAAGAGATTAAGTTTGGGGGATAGCAATAATGAATTCGTGGATGAAGAGAAAAGGCAGGCTATGAGCACCTTTGAGGACCTGTTCAACCAAAAGGGCCAGGTTGTTGAGTTTTAATGGCATTTGCTAGAGTAGAAAGTGATAGAAGCCGTGACAGACTTCTCCTAGAAGCTTGGCCCATGTTATGGTTCATGACCGCTGGAGCTGCCCAGCGAACCATGACTTTAAGGGAAGAGTTGTCAGAGGCCCGCCTCTTGTTAGAAAGCAAAAATCAGGACATTGAGTCTTTGAAAGGGAAGCTTGGTCATGCCGGTATTCGTTTAGACGAATCCCAGAATTATTATGATAGATTGGTCAGAGACTTTCGAAGTGCTCAGGACCTGTATGAAAGAAACTTTCAGGAATTAAAACAACTTCAAGAGAAGTATCAGGACTTAAAAGATGAGGTGGAGTACTTCAGATCAGAAAGGTTATCTCCTGTCAAAATTAAAGTTCACCCAGGGGATAAGCATGACCAGTCAGAACTTACATTGATAAAATCTGAGCAGAAAACTCTGGAGGAGCAGATTATGAGGTTGACGGCCCAAATAAATTCTGGGGTCCAAAACCGGACCAACCCAGTCAAGCCGGAGGCTGATGAGCGGAGATACCCGCATCACAGCGAAGTATCTGATAGTGAGGCAGGGTCAGAATATAGGTCACCTCCTAAGCTTTTAAGATACACTCCAGAGCGCTCAGAAGAAAAGTATGAGGTTTCATATAGACAGGAAGGGAAATCCCAGGGGTCATTCAGGAGATATGACACCCCAAAGGTCATTAAGTTCCTGAAGGACACTGTTCCTATGTTTTCTAAGAAAGGGTCCCTTGAGATCACCGAACACATGAAAACATATGAACAGACGTTAGAGATTCTGGGCATTAGAGATGACCACACCAAAATAGAATTGCTGCCATGGGTGTTTGAAGAGAAATACCGGCAATTCTTTGAGACCTTGAGGGCCTATTCCAATCAGTCCTGGAGAGAGGTTAAACATAAGTGCCACATGGAATTTGGGCCTTATAAAACTGTAACCTCTGCCAAGGCTGCGGCCTACAATTTAAAGTGTGGTCCTCACCAAAGCCCTGCAGAATTTCTGGCTGTCCTCAGAAATGCCTATTTCCTGGCTGAAAAGGATCCCAATCCTAACCAGCCAGAATTCAAGACCCTATTCTATGAAGCATTACCTGCTTACATAAAATTGGGACTTGCAAAGGATTACAGAAAGGGATGCTCTCTTGATTGGTTGGTGAGAGAGAGTGACTATTTATTCTCGATCCAACAGTCCAGTGAGGGCGGGATAAAAAGAGAACCCAAAAATAGCCCCAAGATAGTAGCAACCACTACCGTTTCCCCTCCAAATCCAAATTTGCAGGCAGAGAAGAAATCATATGCGGAAGTAGTCCGTGGGGGTAAAACCAATGGTTCCCCTAGATTTGTGCCTCAAACCCAGCAAGTGAAGGAGGTCCATAACTTTGCACCCCAAAACCAGTGGGTGAGAAAGGATAGACAAAAGCCAGGAAACTACGGTAGTGGAAGTGAGAAGAATAAAAAGTATGGTAAGGGCCAGTATAGTGATGAGAATCAAAGGAGTCAATGGTATCCTCGGAGGTTCTATTATCCTCGCCAAAACCAACATGGGAATTTTTATGGGAACCCCAATTTCAACAGGAACCATAATTACAATAAGAATCCCAATTTTAATAAGAACTCCGATTTCCAAAGATTTCCTCCACGCCAAGAACACCCTCAAGCTCAAAGGGGGGATACAGTACCCCAGGCTCCCCTTAATGACAGGGAGACCCCAAAACCTCAGAGAGAACAATGGCGTCGGGACCAGAGCAGTAGTTCTGACTCTGAGTCTCATTACCAGTCCCGTCCAAAATACAAGCGTAAGTATAGGAAGAGGGAGAATCAACAGAATGACTCCTCTGAGCGTATTGGACAAATAGAGGCACAGGTCAGCAAAATGGCTGAACAAATGGACAGGCTTGTCACTCAATTTTCATCCAATCCTTTTTTAGGAGCAGCTCCTGTGACCAACCAAGGGTCACAGAATTAACAGGCAACCAAGCCTTAAACCAACAGGGGAGAACACTGAGTCAAATGACAGGAGATGTGTGCCCCGTCCCTGACACGCCTACTAATGGAGAAGCTAGTTCTCAGGCAAAGGGGGACCATTTGTTGGTTATTAATGATTCTCCTGCTTTTCAGTGTCCATCTATTGCCCCTAATATAGTCGCGGCATCGGAAGTCGTCGGGATTGACAAGCCAGACGGAGCGCCAACTTCTAGTTGTGCTTCTGTCTTGAGACAGTCCAAGAATCCCACCAGGGAGGATAAGGGTGATGTGTCCACCACATGCGGTGAGATAAGAGCTAGTCATAGGTTATTGAAGGGCCCACAGATCTTCAACCACACTAATTTCATGTGTGAGCTGACTGAATCTGATGGGAGATATTATGCCACAGTACAGGTGCAGGATGCCAGTGATCTTCCTATTGTCGGCCTAATAGACACTGGATCCCAAGCAACCATCATGTCACAGGAACATTTTGATAAAGTGGCGAATGTCATGCCCACCAAGCCGAGACTTAAAAGCTTTGACAGCTCATTAATTGGTGTAGGTGGAGACCCTTTACAAGTCATGGGTACCGCCTGGCTTAAACTGAAACTGGGTAATAAGGAACTGAGACACCCCATCATCATTGCCAGCATCTCCCAGCACCACATGATAATTGGGATGGACTTCCTAAAAAGGCTGAACACCATAGTTGACTGTGTGAACCAAGTACTGTGGTCACAGGTAAATACCCCAATTAAATATGGGAAACTTAAAACTCCCCATTCCCGACAACACTGCCACCTGGTGGAAGAAAGGCCTGGATCATTAGAAATCCATTTCAGGAACAGCCAACTTCCTGATGTAACGGTTATCAAACCTGATGACCATAACCCTATCAGAAGAGATGAGGAACACATTTTTAGGATTCCCCAAGATAAAATAAAAGATATTTCCCTCCAAGATGACATCCTTATGATATCTTTTCATCAGGAGGATAAACCAAGAAAAGGGGGAGATCATACCCAATTCTTGACAGGTATTGAAAGGGTTAACAGCGACTTGTTTATCCCCATCCGGATAAATGGTCTTAATAGGTCAAAATATGCCAAACTAGATTTGAGACAGGAACACAGCTTTGTAAGCCATGGGCTGATAAAACACCTGACCGAAATGGAAATGATCCGTTTCTCCACACCTCAGCGTCATTGGATTTCAGACTCCCTTGATGACTCTGATGATCACAATTCAATGGCTAGGTGTCTCTTAAACGTCACTGTAGGAAAAAAAACAGCCGCCCATGTGTTCCTAGTCTTGGATAATCCCCAAACTAAAATTTATTTTGGCAACGATGTGTTACATCGATTTGCAATGCAAGTCGACCTAATTAATGACTGTTTATGGAGTCGACTAAAGGGGGACCCCGAAAAATACCAAAATCTGGACTTAGCTTTAAAATCCCAGCAACAGATGCCTTATGCTGTTGAAGTCCAGGTAGCCCAAAAGATTACAATTCCTAAGGGCATAAATAATTTCATACTCCCCATCCAAGTTAAAAAGGGACATAGACTGAAGGGGTCAGATGCATTAGTATGCCTCTCCCATAAAATGCAGGGGGAGGGACTGAACATTACACACACGCCCCTAGTCAACACACATCAATCCCCGATGTACATTTACATACATAATCTGTCTAATCAGGCCATCATCTTAGCCAAAGAGACCCTTATTGGTCTAGCGGTGGAGACTGAATATTACACCTTTGGGGTCACTAACCAGGTGATTGGACTCATCCCCGATGAATATTTGTCGGAGGAACAATTAATTGAACAAACATTCCATTCATTACCAGAGGGTATTTTCACCATAGAGTCCATTTATCCATTCGATTCTAAAGATGGCACCTGTCGAATCGAAGAAACATCAATTGTCTTTGATCACCCAATCAAAGAACAAGAGTACCCCAAAGAACCTGGATGGCAGGAGAACACACACACACATCACATACCCAATGACCTCACCACAAAACTTGAGGAGGCATATGAGATAGGTCAGCCGGAAAGCTTTCCTGGATTCAAGGAGTTAGTGGAAGAGATGGTGGCCCTCGCCGACGCGTGTGCCAGTGATCTCGACCGACAATTGCTCCGAGAGCTTCTCCTTGAATTCCAAGAGATCTTTGCCAAGGATTCTTACGATTGTGGGACTACTGACCTACACATCGCTAGGATCCAAACAGATCCAGATGCCCCACCAGTATTCGTAAGACAGTATAGGTTACCATTAGCTTCCTATGAATCTCTAGCTGAGATTATCAGGAAGTTACATGAAAGGGGTATAATTAGGCCCATCCACAGCTCCTACAACCACCCGATCCTGGGTATCTTAAAACCCAATGGACAATGGCGTTTGTGCGCTGACCTCCGTCAGCTGAACAAACGTGTGTACATGTCAGGATGGCCGGTCCCATACATAGACCAGTGTCTAGCCCAGCTCCAATGATCCCAAGTTTTTACAGCCTTGGATTGTGCACAGGGGTATTGGACCATAAAGGTGAGTGAGGAAGACCAATACAAACTGGCTTTCAGTTTTGGAAATCGACAGTATTGTTGGGTACGAATGCCTTTCGGATTCATAAATTCCGGACATGAATTTGCTGTGTTCATGCACAAGGCCATGCCAGACGCCTTCGAAAGGGGGACGTTGGCATATGTGGACGATATCCTGATCAAAAGTACTGATATGGCCAAACACATTACAGAACTTCGGCATGTTTTGGGCCAATTGAAATCAGCAGGAGTTAAACTGTCCTTACAAAAAGCCCAGTGGTGTCGCACGAAGGTAAACTTCCTAGGCCATGAAGTTACTGCTGAAGGTTTGAACCCACAAAAGAAGAAAGTTGAGGCGGTTCTGAACTGTAAAGTCCCTACTAACCTTAAAGAATTGAGATCATTCCTAGGTATGGTAAACTACTCGCGTAAGTTTATTGATAATTACGCCGAGATAAGCAAGCCGTTGCTTCACCTACTGAAGAAAGATGTCGGATGGTCATGGGGTAAGAAACAGGAGGACGCCATGAAGGAGTTAAAGGAACGTCTCACACAAGCGCCGTGTCTAGGATATCCCGAAGGGGGTAAAAATTTCTATCTAGAGACAGGGTTTACACAGGTAAGTATGAGTTCCGTTCTTTACCAGAAACGTGATGATGTCAGTAAGGTGATTGCCTATGCCAGTAAAACTTTGTCCCCGGTTGAAGTAAAGTTCAGTGACTGTGAAAAAGCTCTATTGTCCACCGTGTGGGCATTACAGAATTTTCGCAGTTACATTCAGGGAGAGAGAATCATTGTTGAAACGGCACACCAGCCTTTACAGTATTTAAAGAGTGAACCTATCAAGGGAGGAAATGTGTCTAATAGCCGCATCACTGCTTGGACTTTGTCTTTGCAACGGTGGCCTCTTGAAATTCGGTACAAACAGAACAAGGAAAGTCCAGTAGCCCAGGGCCTAGCCGAGCTCCATGATTGTTCCGCAACTACGCCTGCTATGGAGGCCCCGGACACTGACTTTCTGGAAGAACAACTGTTCTCTCCCTACAAGGTTTATGATGAAGAATACTGTAAACAGCTGCCGTGTGTATATGTGGATGGTTGTGCTTTTCATCACAAGGATGGGGAACAGCTCCAACTAGTGGCAGGTATTGGAATCGTTTGGACCCAAGGTGTTACCCCAATTTCTGTGGGATACAAACTTGGACCAAAAAGCAGTCAGGTTGCTGAACTTACTGCAATTCTTAGAGCAGTTGAGATGGCTATAGAGTTCAACATTAAAGAGTGTGCCATCATAACCGATTCCAATTATGTCAGGAATAGTTTTGTGGAGTATTTCCCTAGGTGGAAGCGAAACAACATGAACAAGAGTAATCACAAACCCGTGAAACATGGTAAGCTCTTTTGTCACATCGATGAACTGGTAAGGTCCAATGATATCACCCTGCACTTCAAGAAGACCAAAGGCCACTCCAAGGTTCTAGGTGCCGAGAAAGAAGGGAACGATCTGGCCGATTCTCTAGCCAAGGAAGGGGCAATCACCGGTGAACTGTTAGACATTGATCAATTTTTAGGTACCGTACAGGTTGAAGCTGTCACCAGGCAACAGGCCAGAACAGCTGGTGATCCAAATGCATTACAGTGGAGTCACGATTCTCCTAGTGAGGATTTAATTACTGCCCAAAAAGAAGACCCAATAATTGGCTTGTTTTATAGTCATATGGAAGATCCCAACCAAAATCCCATAAATAAGGAAGTATGTAGTGGGAAGGAGGATTTACGTATCTTAATGAAATCCAAATCCCAATTCTCTTTATACCAGGGATTGTTGATACGAACCTCAAAGGGTGGCGTACAACAATGGGTCGTCCCACTTAAATTTAGAGGTTTGATGCTACAGCATGCCCATGATGCTCCCACTTCCGGTCATCGTGGAGAGAAGATCACGTATGAGATCCTGCGGGATTATGCCTACTGGCCTCATATGTTACGTGATGTGAAGGAGTACTGCCAAGGTTGCCTAATATGTCCCCAATTTCAACCTACCAAGCCAACTCACAGAGCACCTCTCCAGAAGAGGGGGATATGTATGCCTTGGTCAGACCTTCAGATGGATTTTATTGGGCCCGTAACAAAATCTTCACGAGGAAATCGGTATATGTTAACAGTTACATGTTTATTCACCAAGTATGTCGAATGTATACCAGCACCAAATAATAGCTCCGAGACATGTGCTGCATTGCTAATAAATCATGTATTTTCACGTTTTGGTCTACCACAGAGGATAGAGTCTGATAGAGGATCACACTTCACTAGCGAAGTGATGGCCAAATTGTGGAAAATTTTGGGGGTTAAAAGGAAATTGCATATCGCCTATCGGCCAGCCTCTAGTGGTGGTGTAGAACGATACAATCAGACCATCGTTAACGTCCTTAAGAAATTTGTTAAGGAAACAGGCAAAGATTGGGATGTCAAACTCCCGCTGGTCCTGATGGCGTTGAGGGCTACTCCGAATACAGTTACAAAAATGTCATCTTTTGAACTGATGACAGGTAGACGGATGGTACTGCCCCAGCACTTATTGTATCGCACTACAGATCAAAATTTGATCAATACTACCACCACACACCAGTACATAGAGGATTTACGTAAACATCTGCAATATGCTTTTGCCTTTGCCCAGCGAAATTTGGAAAGAGCTGCAACTAGTGCTAAGACATACTATGATCTCAAAACCTCCAAGAAGGAATATGAGATTGGTGACAAGGTCTATCTATACAACTTTGCAAGAGACCAGATCAAGGAACGGAAATTCCTTCCATCTTGGAAAGGTCCGTTCTCTATCATTGATAAAATCTCTCCGGTCGCATATAAATTGCAGGTTACCCGGTATGGTGAAATCAGTGATAGATGGGTGCACATCAACCAATTACGTGCTTGCCATCCAAAGTCTCAATTGCAGTTGTTGGAAGACTAACCCACCAGTTCCTATCTGGAGATATTGAGATCATTATTAAATTTCCTTTAAACATATAATTCATCTTGTTCCTTACAGGATCCAGTAATATAATTTTATGTATATCCAATACTTAAACTGTTCATTTTAATAATTTAGAAAGGAAGGCCCAGACAATGACCAGACCGGCGATCGGAGGTGTCAATGACCAGACCCTAGAAGGAAGCTATAATGTCCTGTGGGAAAGACCAGATGCCAGAGATCGATCCGGAGACGATAACCTGATGTCCCAGGCCACCAAGGGCCAGTCCAGAGGAAAAGACCCGCCTAGGAGACCGTCTAAGAGACCTGTCGTGCGGAGGACCCATGGACCCCAAGGTGGATGTGCCAGGCCAGGCCGGCCTCATCACAAGACCAGGATCGTCATCAGAAGTGTCCATCTAAAGACGCCGAGTCAAGTTGAGGACCAACCAGCATCACCGCTGCCATTTTATTATTAAAAAAAAAAAATTTTTTTTTGTATTTCATTCACTTCACCGGAGAAGACGAACGATCACTCTAGCCAAAAGCCCCACTCATGTTTTGCGACACAGACACCCCTATACACGTGCCTGTACCCCAAACAAAGGGGGATTTGTTGTGGGCCTTTTGAATTATGTCTCAAAAATATGACTTTATCAAGACATAATATTATATGACAAGCAGCTTAGCATAGCCGGATGTTAAGGGTTAATTTGGCTTGGTTGGAAAGTCGAATGACCATCTGGCTGGAGAGGTGTAGACGGTGGGTGAAGGGATTTTTTTTTCCTCCTAGAGACAATCTACTATTTTGAAGTTCTACAGGTGGTCAAACACCATTATTCAGACTTCAATAAGCAGGTAAACATATACAAGGTCTGGACATGACAATAGAGGAACCAAACTGATTGTCCGAGAGCTTACCCAAACCTTGTAGAGTGTGATAAACCAACAGACCTCTGAAACTATCACAATATACTATTGTCCACCAAGGGTGAAAGTATTAAGAGTTGTTTACCGTGACTCAAATACAAGAGCCAGGCAAACAGAGAGTTTTTCCCTACACATAGAAAATGTTGGTTCTAAAACAAAGAAGTTAAATTCAGGACATTTAAGTCTAAAAATTGACTGTATATAACTACAAAGATATACTACAAAAACATATTATAAATGAGATGTTATAAAGGATAGGTTTCACACACCACCAAATATTCAGCAATGGGAACTATATATCACTAACTTGAGTATTGAGATGATGGAAAGTAAGATGTATTATAAACTAGCATTAGTTACATGTCTTATCAGGAAACAAACAGGATGGTATTTCAAGAAGGAATAACTGAATATACACCTATATTCCATGGTCCCTATTTAGAATATTATAGGTATGATCACTTATATCTGGAAAAAGACGTATATTTGATCCCTGAAATTACCTTAAGATTCCACCCGAGGTATGAGTCATCTCAAATACTCAAATTGTTCTATGATACATGACCGCCACCTGGCGGGCAGGTGAGAAATAGCTTATGTACACACATTTCTCAACTAGCCAATCAAGAAGCCTGGTGGGAAGGTACCTTAGAACAATGGATTAGTTGGTATAAAAGCCCTTGTACCTTTAAGAAAGAGGAAACCTCATCAAGAAAAAACTCATCAAAAGAAAAGACCTCAGCAAAAGAAAACCTGACTGAAGAAAGACCTGATTCTGAATAACTACTCTTCCATACTTTCAAACTTCCTAAAACTTTACTAAATTTCTAAACCTCTATCCTTATAACTTCCTACATTCTCCCATACTAAATATCTATCACTTGCCCTATAATATCATTTCTAAAGGCGTTCCACTGCCAGCTAAATCCACGGGAGAGTTGCCTAGTCTGAATGCCGGGTGCGGTGAGATTGTTTATTTGATTTTGTATTACCTATTTTCTCTGTTGTGTGGAATCATAGAATTACCTTAGTGTATCACAACAATATTGGGTAGTTAGATATATGTAGAGAGATCCTGTTTTACTGTTAAAAATTATTTGTTGCCATATTATAATTTTTTTTTTTTTCATATTTCATAATTTATTGAATATTAATAATCAGAGTATAATATATCAAGGGCCAGCTTCTTGCAATCCTATGGCCACGGCTTGTGAGAATATAACCTTTGAGATACTCGAAATTATTAATTATTAATAAATTTAATAAATAATCAGATCATTTAAAAATTGTGATATTGATGTAATTAGTTAGAAACCTTATTATTGTGTCTTACATTGGTAGGATATATTTTTGATTGTGTGTACCAATATTCATTTATCACCAGTCTTTTGCGTTTTGTGTTTATATATAATGTTTGTACATAAATAAATTTTTATATTTATCTATTATAAGGCAAATTTTGTGTGTATGGTACGAAATCATATTGGCTAAAAGAATTCAAGGTATAATAATAAGTGGTGATCAAATTATCAAGGTGTCCAAATTATTGGTTTACTAAATATTTGCCGTATTTTAACGGCTGGAGGCACTGTAATATTTCATCTAAGGGAAAGGGACACGCCCTATATAAATAAAATATATCCTTACATAAACCACCACATACATAAGGGGGGATATGATCACCATATATAATACATAAGGGGGGATATGATCTCCATGTATAATACATAAGGGGGGATATGATCAACATGTATAATACATAAGGGGGGATATGATCACCATGTATAATACATAAGGGGGATATGATCACCATGTATAATACATAAGGGGGGATATGATCTCCATGTATAATACATAAGGGGGGGATATGATCACCATGTATAGTACATAAGGGGGATATGATCAACATGTATAATACATAAGGGGGGGTATGATCTCCATGTATAATACATAAGGGGGGATATGATCTCCATGTATAATACATAAGGGGGGATATGATCACCATGTATAATACATAAGGGGGGATATGATCACCATGTATAATACATAAGGGGGGATATGATGAACATGTATAAATACATCAGTGGTTCATATAGTGAACTCGATGTAGAGCTATTCACCCTGAGGTCATCACAGAGGACAAGGGGGCACTCTTTACATCTGGAGGAAAATAAATGTAATCTCCAAACACGGAAAGGTTTCTTCACAGTAAGAGCTGTGAAAATGTGGAATAGACTCCCTCAAGAGTTGGTTCTGGCCAGCTCAGTGGATTGCTTCAAAAAAGTCCTGGATTCTTTCTTGGATACACAGAATATAACTGGATACTAACATTTATAGGTAAAGTTAATTCAGGGAATATCCGATTGCCTCTCGGGGGATCAGGAAGGAATTTTTTCCCAGCAGGTGCAAATTGGATTATGCTTTGCTGGGATTTTTTGCCTTCCTCTGGATCAACTGTGGGTGTAGGATTATAACTTTTTTTTTTCTATGGTTGAACTGGATGGACTTTTGTCTTTTTTCAGCCGGACTAACTATGTAACTATAATATATCCATAAAGGGCCATATAAAGGCAAATGTAAAACAGTAAAGTCAAAGGAAAGCCAAAGATTGGATAACTCGCCAGTCATCTGCAGTATAATGCCCAAAAGACTTTGCTGCTAGCCCTGGACATGTATTTGCTGCCATGTAAGGTAACATTGGCAACAAGTCTTCTTGATGTAGTCACCTGTGTAAGCTGAGTTTTGCTTTTCCCTTATCAGTAATAAGTGTTTAATGCGTGACAAAGTCCATGGTCATTGAACTTGAACATCCTCAGCCCTGCAGCCCGCTCTATACAGAATCCAGCTGTCATCATCCCACCATCCTCTCCATGCTGGTGAGGATTCAGCTGAGCTGCTGCCTTGTATGGTATCCTCGAGCTGCCGGCTGGGATGTTATTAGCTTTACATAGGAAGGAGGAATTCATAGAAGCTGATGATCTGCCGTATTTATACATATCTGCCTGCATTCCTGAATCCTGGTGAAGAGTGATCCATCCTAACACTAACCCAGCTGAATCAGAGTTCTAGATTTTAAAATAGTTTTAAATGAAATCCTATTACTATCACCTCAGTCAATACAAAAGTAAGAAATCAGATCCTGTCTCATAGTATTAGGTAGAAACATTCTAATATTTTTTGCATTGTAAAATCATAGCATATAATAATAAATACATTTAAATAACCACTTTGCTTCTGGAGCACCTTTTTAAAATTTTCATGGTAAAATTTTAATTTTTTCAGCTAGAAAATTACTTAAACCTCCCCCAAACAATTATGTTCTCTGAAAGCAGAGGCCCCGATGAATAAAATGGTGGTAGCTGAAAATGTTTATACTGCAAGATAATTATACAATTGTTTATCAAATCTATATTAAAAAAATTGAGCCCAAATGAATAGTGCACAGAAACACAATTTTTTTTTGTAAAATATTTAAAAGTTGATTTTCTATCGAGTAAATAGATGCAAAACATGTCAAGCCAACTTTACAGTGCTGTAGAAGTGATTGGGTGACTCTACAGCCACATAGATCACTTTTATGGGATATCTAGAAGCTGTCTGAAAAAATGCTAATGCTAATCCTTTTGGATATATTAAATGTATAAAGTCACATGACTGTGTTTGGTACCTAAATATCATGTCCAGCAAGATTTGACAGACCAGCAAGTACGGTATGTTTTTGTACTTGCAATGCAACACATTCCAATGGGTTTTTTTTTGCCCTAATACAAATTTTTTTTTTAAATAACAAACATGTTATACTTACCTGCTCTGAGCAATGGATTTGCACAGAGCAGCCCCGAACCTCCTCTATTTGGGTCCCCTACTGGCGCCCCTGGCTCCTCCCCTTGCTTGCTATGGGTGCACTTGTGCATGCTCACTCCCAAGCCAGCTCTGTGTGTCCAATGACACACAGAGAGGGGCTCAGCCCCGTCCCTCCGCTCCCTCCTCACTGGCTGTGATTGACAGCAGAAGAAGCCAATAGCTCCCACTGCTTTGTCTGAGCCAGTGAGAAGGGGAAGAGCCAGGAGAGCTGCTGCTCTAGTACCCATCTCAGGATCGAGATCAGGCCCAGTTAAGAGGGTGCTGAGGAAACTGCACAGTGAAGGTTTTTTACTTTCATGCACAAAATGCATGAAAGTAAAAAAAACCTTCGGCCTTTACAACCACTATAAGGCTGCTTTCACACTGATTTGTTTTTTTACGCATGTGACCATGTAATCCTATGGAACTCTTCACACTGATCCTTTTTGGGTCAGTTGTGTCTTTTAACCACTTCAATACCGGGCACTTATACCCCCTTCCTGCCCAGGCCAATTTTCAGCTTTCAGCGCTGTCGCACTTTGAATAACGATTGCGCAGTCATGCAACACTGTACCCGTATGAAATTTTTATCATTTTGTTTCACACAAATAGAGCTTTCTTTTGGTGGTATTTAATCACCACTGAGTTTTTTATTTTTTGCTAAATAAAACAAAAAACACCTGAAACTTTAAAAAAAAAAAACGCACTTTTCTTTGTTTGTTATAAAATTTTGCAAATAAATAAAATTTCTTCATAAATTTAGGTCAAAATGTATTCTGCTACATTTCTTTGGTGAAAATAATAATAATTGAATTTGTAATTTTTTTTCAAATGTTTCTATTATTTTTTTTATTTTTTATTACATTTTTTCTTTTTTTTACTATTTTATTTTTCAGCACACTGTGATCAAAGCAATAAAATATTACCTTAGTAACATTGAACTACTCTGGGCAAGTGATCTGGATTTATTTTTTTAACACATTGCTAATACCAATGTATTTCATTGATATTTGCAATCATTGCTACTGAATGAAACGGATTCATTCAGTCTTTTGTTGTGATTAGCTGTGATTGGGTAAAGCTGATCACATGATACAGATGGGCTGTGAATGGCCCTGTCTGTATCATGTGATTGCTTTGACCATTCACAGCTAACAACACAATTGTATAGAATGAATGGCATGACAGGAAGCCATCCATTGTATACAATTGACATGTGATCTGCTGTGATTGGTCACAGCAATCACATGACACTGGCAACAGGCCGGTGTAGTGATATGTCATCGGCTGTGTCCCATGGACACAGCCGATGACAGATCGCGCCGCTGTGCGACTCGTTTTGACAGGTCGTCATATGACTCCCAGTCGCAACAGCGAGTGTCTCGCCCGGCCATCAATCTGCTATAGGCTGGGCGGGAAGGTGTTAAAATCCCGCTTGCTGCATTTTTGGAGCAGGTTTGGTGGAGTGAAAAAAAAAAGCACACCAAAAAATGTACCCTCCCCATTGAAATGGATGGAAACGTGGCAAAAACGCACTACATTGTGTTTATGGTGCGTTTTTTGAGTTGCATAACCTGTAAAAAAAACTAGTACCGCATATGTGTTTTTGCTACAGATCAGTGTGAAAGTAACCTAATGGCTCATACACATTGACAGAAAAATGCAGCTGCTTTGGGCTTCTGAATTTTTTTATTTTTATCTTTTATGCCTATGAATGCAGCTGCATGTTATTTAGTATGGCCATGTACAACCAGGCGTTTATGTGTCTATTAATGTGTAGCATTTAGGGGAATAAGGCCTCATGCACACATGTACGCTCCAAATATGCCACCAGAAATTGGTAGGAAAAATGTCTCTAATCTCAGGAATTCCCCTGATGAAGCCACGTGACCCGGTGGCGTAACACGTAGGGGAGGGGCTCTGACATCACAACGCTATTCAGAACACACACGGCGAGTACAGACAGTGTGCAAAGCATACACAGAGGAATTATATGTTTTAAAAAGCGCAATTAATTTTAAAAAATGTGAGTGGATATATATGCAGCATTAATAAATAATTTTAAAAAAGGATAAGGCACTATCAGGGGCGGACTGACATTTGGAAACTCGGGCACTGCCCGAGGGCCCGGGGTTAGTAGGGGGCCCCATGAGATGCCCCTGGTACCTTTTTCATAGGCTTTTTTGAGTTTGGCCAAGGACACAGGGGCCCCATGATCCCCTATTGCCCCATGAGTTGTCAGTCCGCCCCTGGGCACTATATATAGATTCTTTTGCATAATAACCCACAATAGGGAGGAATAAAGAGGAGAGGTGGAGGAAGTGCAAAGACCCCTGGAGGACAGAGGAAGAAAATCCATCCATTCATAATACAAACAGGGATCAGCAAGTCCAGGAGACCCCCTGTGGGAAAAGTGCATTACTACATTCAACTACCCATCGTTTTTGGAATATGGTCAAAGCTTGAAAATCACCTACCTGTCCACAGAAGGACACAAAGCTGTTTTAGCCTAACTTCACGGTTTGGCTACAATTAAAGGTGAGAACATAAAGAAGAAAGATCCATTCATTTTCTGATTACCATCATGGAGTGGACTTTTTTGGTTTCTTGATTTAGACACTATTTTGTAAATTGAACACTAAATATTTTATACACTTGATATATATTTTATTTTTTATTTAATTATTTATTTTTTATTCATATTTTATTTTTCATATCACTATAAAAGAAAAATGTTTGGGTATCTTAAATTGATAATTTATAATAATATATTTTACTAGAGCACATATTGCACTGTAAAAATATATTAAGGTTTATTAAATTTCACTTGTATTTAAATACTGATTTTTGCAAAAATATTAATTATTCACAGTGGAGCACGACACAAATTTAATATTATATATTTGCACATGTTTATAACTCTTTAACTCTTCTCCACTCTAACTAAAAAACAAGTTTTATTTTTTATTATTATTATATATTATTTTTATTTAAGTTATATTTTAAGCAGTATGAGCATTCTTCACGTTATTAGAAAATCGAATACTATGACTATTTATTATACTGTGCTCAAGCTGGTCTAGAGATCGATCTGCACAGACAGGACATGTGTGTACTCAGGCTGGACGACTGACGGTGAGCGTTGTCAGCACAGCTGCTCCTTTCAGAAGCCGGTCACATGATTCTGGGAGCAGAGGGCACTTCAGCGTTGGAAGGAAGAGGTTTATGGAAACGCAAATCACAAGCAAGAGACTTCATTTCTGTACATGATAATTCTGTTGCCTGTGAGAGCAGCAAAGGATCCCCTGCACAATACTCATCATACACCGCCGGGGTGAGAATCACTATTAGTGAAGAGTAGAAATGTTTGTTTTCTTTACAAAAACTTTGTCCTGCATATGAAGCGGTATCTTCCATTATTACTCTGGTTCTACAGCCTAGCTCAGAACAGATTCTAAGAAGACCGCAATACGTATATATACGTTCCAGAAGTGGGGAAGAGATCAGCCATAAACTTTTCTTTCAGCCTGGATTTCTGATGAAAGTGGTCTGAGCAGTTCATTAGCCACTGGAACACTTTCTGTACCTGTGCCCCCCCCCCCCCCCCCCTGCTGCTCACCGGTGTTTCTCGGGCTCACTGTTAAAACCAGCGTGCACGAGAAAAGATCCGACGGTGCGGCTCGCTGCTCCTAGAGGCAATGAGAGATTCTATGGTCTCTGATCACCTCTATGGTGTTGGAGGTCCAAAGCGGCATCATGACGTCACATCCAGTCCAGGACAGATGTAAACAATTGTTTTCTTAAAGAAAAAGAACAAAACATTTTTTTTTTAATCTTTTGCTTTTAAAGGAGAGATTTGGAGTCTTTTTGACCCCAGATCTCTCCTTAACCACTTTGCGCCGGCACCTCCTGGCGCTTTAAAAGTTTCAGAAGCCGGGCGGGGTTTTAGGGTCATGTGACCGCCGTGATTCGCCATCATGGTGGTCACATGATCGGAAAAGGTCCCGATCGCAAGGGGAGATCAGAACCAGGGGCGGACTGACAACTCATGGGGCCCCGGGCAATAGGGGATCATGGGACCCCTGTGTCCTTGCCCAAACTCGGAGAACCCAGCCATTATGTACGAAATTGTCCCGCAAAACTACGTAAGTCTCTGACTACCCTGCCTGCTAAACTACCACCTGCAACCATTAGAGAAAGGTGGTACAAAGGATACACATCACCCTGGACTGTAGTGTACTTTATAGTTTTTTTTTATATTACATCAGAATGTTTTGTATTTATGCACTTAATTGTTGCAGTGCAACACATCTGAGTTGATTACTAAAACTGGAGAGTTCAAAATCTGGTGACAACTCATGGGGTGTCTGGGGTGTCCCCATGAGTTGTCTGGTGACAACTCATGGGGCCCCCGGGCAATAGGGGATCATGGGGCCACTGTGTCCTTGCCCAAACTCCAAAAAGCCTATGAAAAAGGTACCAGGGGCATCTCATGGGGCCCCCTACTGACCCCGGGCCCTCGGGCAGTGCCTGAGTTTCTAAATGGTCAGTCCGCCCCTGATCGGGACCTTCCCGTGAGTCACGGACATATGTGCTGGTAGTGCGCAGGGTGCTCGCTCTCAGCACATATGTATTTTCTAATGGCACGCAAATATGCAAGGCCCAGATGCCGAGAGGTCACATATTTGCATGCGCTCGGCATCCAGGGGTTAAAGAGGACCTATCATGCTTATTTCTATTACAAGGGATGTTCACATTTCTTGTAATAGGAATAAAAGTGGTAAACAAAATATAAAAGTGGTAAAAATGTAAAGCTCCCCCATCCCTCCGTGCACGCAGAAGTTAACACATATGTAAGTCATGCACGCATGTGTAAACGGTGTTCGCAGCACACATGAGGTATTGCCCTGAACGTTAGAGCAATAATTCTAGTGCTAGACCTCCTCTGCAACTTTAAACAGGTAACTTGGAAAAATTTTTGAAAGAGTCGCCTATGGAGATTTTTTCAGTAGTTTGTCACCATTCCACGAGTGTGCCCAATTTTAAAGCACCGTAACATATTTTTCAGATTTCAATTTCAGCTTAAAATTTATTTTTTCAAAAAAATTGTGTTTGAAAAACTGCTGCACAAATACATGTGACATAAAAAATTACAACGATCGCCATTTTATTATCTAGGGTCTTTGCTAACAAAAAAATATATAATGTTTGGTGGTTAGAAGTAATTTTCTAGTAAAAAATACTGATTTAAACTTGTAAGTAAAACGTGCCAGAAAATGCTTGGTCTTCAAGTGCTTTTAAAGGGCCACAAAATCTAATCCAAAAATGTTCTTACATAAGAACATGGTCACTAATTTGACTTTTGCTAAACAGAAAATCCTAAAAACACAAAGAAGTCTTCTGCTCCTCACAGCCATTCAGAAAGCACAGAAGCCAGAGCGTCAGTGTAACAGCCAGGAAACCTGCATTTTCAGAAGGGGTCAGTAGTAGCAGTCTATATATTTTTCTCAGGAAAGTTTATCTTTAAAAGTTCAGTCGACTTCTACATAATGCACCCTTCCTACTCCCACCCCCCAGTCACCGGTGTACTTACCTCTGGGGTTGCCAAGCTATTAGCACCCCCACAGCCACTCCAGTGTTCTGAGAATTTGAAATCCCATTCTTCTCTCTCTCTTCCATCCAGTGCTTCAGGGATGGACCAGATGTATTCACTGTGACAGTGATGACCATGATTGGTACAAGTGGATAGCCATCCATCTATCCATAGGCTGCATAGAGCTGTATTAGACCTTGTATGTTTAATGTCCTGGTAAGCCATGTGGTGTGGGGGTGGCTGCGTGCACTGTAATTGGTGGAGGTGGTACAAAGGATACACATCACCCTGGACTGTAGTGTACTTTATAGGTTTTTTTGATATTACATCAGAACGTTTTGTATTTATGCACTTAATTGTTGCAGTGCAACACATCGGAGCTGATTTACTAAAACTAGAGAGTGCAAAATCTGGTGCAGCCAGGGGTGGACTGACAACTCATGGGGCCCCCGGGCAATAGGAGATCATAGGGCCCCTGTGTCCTTGCCCAAACTCAAAAAAGCCTATGAAAAAGGTACCAGGGGCATCTCATGGGGCCCCCTACTGACCCCGGGCCCTCGGGCAGTGCCCAAGTTTCCAAATGGTCAGTCCGCCCCTGGGTGCAGCTGTGCATGTTAGCCAATCAGCTTCTAACTTCTATACTAACATACTAACATTTATAGGTAAAGGTGATCCAGGGAATATTCGATTGTCTCTTGGGGTATCAGGAAGGATTTTTTTCCCTGCAGGAGCAAATTGGCTCTTTCTTTTTTTTTTGCCCTCCTCTGGATCAACTGTGGGTATAGGATTATAATTTTTTTTTTTTAAAATGGTTGAACTGGCTGGACTTTTGTCTTTTTTTCAGCCAGACTAACTATGTAACTTCAGCTTGTTCAATCAAGTTTTGACAATAAAACCTGGAAACAGATTGGTTTCTATGAAGAGCTGCACTGGATTTTATACACTCCAGTTTTAGTAAATCAACCCCATTATTTATGTTTAGTCTGGTTATTGGGTATTCAGAGATCAGTGAGTGCTGCTGTTACCTTCATATGTATATTTTTTGTATGGTTTACACTAAGAGCGGTTTGTGTGCTATTTTTGGTTTCACATGTTGTGCTAATATAATCAACTCTGTGCTGAACTGTGCCACAAGCCACTAGTGCTTTTTATTATACATATTCACCAGCTTCTTGTGATAATCAATGCCATGTGTGCCATTGTTAAGGGATTATCAGTGATCTGTGTTTGAGATATGACAAAGATGCAGCCTGCAGTATCTATATTTAACCATTTAGCCGCCTGGCCTATAGCCGTTTGGCGGCCGCAAAAATGCTGTAGCTTTCCGGTTGCACGCCATTTGGCGTGCTCCCGCACGTGCGCAGTTTGCGCGGTTGCAGAGCTGCGCAGCGGCGCGATCTGTCACCGGCCGTGTACCTCGGACACGGCCGATGACAGATCTGAGTACCGGCCCCCGTTGCCGGTACCATGTGACCTGCTGTGACCAATCACAGCAGGTCACATGACAGTTGTATACAATGGATGGCTTCATTCATGCCATCCATTGTATACTAGTGCCTAGCTGTGAATGGTCACATCAGGTCACATGCACATGTCATGTGATTAGCTGTGGCCAAATCACAGCTAAGCACAAAAAAAAAAAAAAAAACCTGAATGAATCGATTTCATTCAGGTAAATGCTTGCTTATAGCAAAGTAATTCCTTGCTATAAGCAAATTGTGTAAAAAAAAAAAAATACTGATCACTTCCCCAAAGTAGTACAATGTTACTATGGTAACATTGTACTACTTTGGTCATAGTGAAATATGAAAAAAAATCTTAAAAAAAATTAAAAAAAATGTAATTAAAAATAGTAAAAAAAAAAAAAAAAAAAATTTATATAATTTTTTTTCATACTGTCACCAGTCAATGTCCCTGTTCACCGCCATGCCAGTTATATGATGATGCTGTACTGCACTGGTGACAATATGTAAAAAAAAATAGTGAAAAAACTTTTTTAAATTTTTTCATTTTCTGAAAAATTATGACAAAAAAAATACAACTTCAAAAAAACTCGCCATGCCTCTTATGAAGTACGTCGGACTGTCTACTCTGCAAAAAGGGGTCATTTGGGGGATATCTGTACTATTCTGACATTCTTGGACCTCAAGAAATTAGATTGGCTGTCAGTACTTCAGGATTGATCAATTTTCAGATCTATACCATAGTTTGTGAACTCTATAACTTTCCTACAAACTAAATAATACATCCTAATTTGGGTTATTTTCACCAAAGACATGTAGCAGAATACATCTCGGCCTAAATTTATGAAGAACAATTATTTATTTGTAAACTTTTATAACAGAAACAAAGAAAAACGTGGGGTTTTTTTCAAAATTTTTGGTCTTTCTTTGTTAATTTAGCAAAAAATAAAAACCCCAGCGGTGATTAAATACCACCAAAAGAAAGCTCTAGTTGTGTGAAGAAAATGATAACATTTTAGTTTGGGTACAATGTTGTATGACAGCGCAATTGTCATTCAAAGTGTGAGAGCGCTGAAACCTGAAAAATGGCCTGGGCAGGAAGGGGTAAAATTGCCCGGTAATGAAATGGTTAAAGAGGAGCAGAAAACACATGTTGCTCACTTGCAGTCCAAGTTTAATGTGTTAAACTGAAATGGATAACATTATACAGCTAATTACTGGTTCACACTAGCCCGCAGGCTTCAGGCTGGTTGCAGGTTCAGGAATTGCACCTGTTCCCACACCCACAACCACCCACATGTACATTGTGTTTCTCTTGTGAAGAATGTGGGGTGTCATTAATTCTGAATGGCACCCCCACGCATCTCATCACGCAGCGCGATCGTGGGTGCAGGAAACTGCATGGTGCTTTTGCTTGGTGAAACAAGGGCACAGCAGGTCATTCAAATGAAAAACGATGGCCGCACGGCCTTCACTAGTATGATTCAGGCCAGCAGCAGTGGCAGTGCAGGCCACATGGAAAAGCACATTAATTTGTATTAGAGAATTACCATTACTAACATATAGGATACAAAACAGAGAAAGTGAGTGTCAGAACAAACACAAAACTGACCAAAGATAGCATAAACATAGGGGTTGATTTACTAAAGGCAAATAGATTGTGCTTCTGCTCGTTTACAAAACCTTAGAGCAACTGCACTGCAAGTGCACAGTCTATTTGACTTTAGTAAATCAACCCCCAAAGTGTGACTAACCTGTATTTAAAGAGGAAAAGAAAAAACATGTTGCTCACTTGCATTACGAGTTTAATGCGAGCTTATTGGTATAGTCTCCTGAAGTCACTCTACAAATCATTAGAGCTCCCTCTAGCTGCAGCCTAGTAATAGCATTACTGGGAGGTTTATTTTACTTTCTACACTATAAACAGGTGAAGACATGAAAATATATGAACATTTATAACTGTTAACCACTTGAGCTCCTGAGGATTTACCCCCCTTAATGACCAGGCCTCTTTTTGCTACTCGGCGCTGCACTAATTCAACTGATAATTGCGCAGTCATGCAATGCTGCACCCAAATGAAATGTACGTCTTTTTTTCACACAAATAGAGCTTTCTTTCGGTGTAAATTGATCACATGTGCGCTTTTTATTTTTCACGCTATAAACAAAAAAAGGCCAAAAATTTTGAAGAAAAACAATATTTTTTACTTTCAGCTGTAAAAAATATATAGTAAACTCAAAGTTGGTTATAAATTTAGGCCAAAATGTATTCTACTCCATGTTTTTGGTAAAAAAAATCCCAATAAGTGTATATTGATTGCTTTGTGTGGAAGTTATAGCGTCTACAAACTATGGTATAAATACTGCAATTTACACCATTTTTCTGCTATACAGCACTGCACTAGTTTAACGGACAATTGCGCGGTCATGCAATACGGTACATAAATGAAATTTACATCCTTTTTTCCCCACAAATTGAGCTTTCTTTTGGTGGTATTTGATCGCCTGTGCGATTTTTATTTTTTGCGCTATAAAAAAAAAGTCTGACCATTTTGAGGAAAAAAAAACAATATTTTGGACTTTTTGCTATAGAACATGTCCAGTAAAAAAAAAATGCAAAAATCAAATTTAGTCATAAATTTCTGCCAAAATGCATTCTGTGACATGTCTTTGCTAAAAAAAATCCCAATACGTGTAAATTGATTGGTTTACGTGAAAGTTATAGCGTTTACAGATACTGGAATTTTTTATTTTTATTTATACTAATAATGGCGCCGATCAGCGACATATGGCGGCAATCAGCAACATATGGCGGCAACCAGCGACTTATGGCAGGACTGCGGGACTGTGGCGGACATTTTGACACTGGGGGGGAACTGACTTGGGGTCACTGACATCCCCAGTGACACCAATACAGTGATCAGTGAAAAAAACCCACTGAAACTGTACTAATGTCACTGGGGAGGAAGGGGTTAACATTTTTAGAATTTGCTGTGTAAGGGGAGTGTTTTACTAGGCGGGGAGTGTGTACTGGATGGGGGAGGGAGGGGGAAGCTGATCAAGGGAGAGAAACTCTGCAGCTTCTCACAAGCTGTCAAAGAACTGACACAGAACAGGGCTGTGTGTAAACAATGCAGCCCTGCTCTGTGTCAGCGATCACCGTCAATCGCGGGAAAACGGCCGGTAAAAACCGGCTGTGACCTGGTGGCTTACACCCGCTGCTGACACCCGCGGGACAGGTAGGGCGGGCGCGCGCAAGGCGCGCGCCCCCTACCTGGTTTGAAGGCAGCCGTTTTAAAATGTGCTTTTGCCTACGAGTGCCGCCCTGCCGCTGTTTATATGCGGTGGCTGGGGGGCAAATGGTTAAGAAGCAAAGTGTCCATAAATATGTCTTTTAAAAACTCCCACAAATAATGAGAAACTTCCACAAGTAAAAAACGTTTCTGTTTTGTGTTCAGGTTGATTCAATGGACTTTCATCTGGCATGATTTTTTATATGTGATTTTTCATGTGTTGGACACTTGCACTTGTGTATTAGTTGCGTTCCCCTAAAGGGAATCACTTGCCTCACAGTTATTTGTTCCCCCTGATTGGGGTTATTTTATGTGGGGGGGTCATTTGTGCAGTTTGTGACAGCTCACCTATATGTTTCTATGTCTTTTATGTTTATATGTGTTATTGATACTTCTGTTTAGTATTTATTTTAGCGCTACACCATTTTCTTCATAATATTTGTATACTTTGTGGTTAAAAGAGGGTGCTAGCTGCTTAGGGTAGGTTACATCCATTTCAGCGCAGGGGGTCTTTCTCCTTCCACTCAGCTGGTCTCTCACAATGAACATGGTGGATGGCTGTATAGCAGTGGGCCCCTATATCAAGTACGTTGACCACCAGCTTCCTGAACCCTGTCCACTCTTAAGAAACTATTTGAATTCCTGCATGCTTTCTATTCCCTGTTACTTCCTGTACATTATGGCATTAGTTACTAAAACAGAAAGTGATGGGAAATCTCTCCAATGGAGACACAAATGGTAATAAAAACCTGACTGAGGTTCCCTACTTAGGCCGTTGTTTGGTGGACTGCACAGTTGTAGCCATATCTACAGCTGACATAATGCTGCTTACAATAGTGGATCCTAGTTTTAGTTTTTTTGCAGCAATAATTACTAAATATGTGAAGGGTTAAGTCTTTTTAAGGTGTCATCCTTATTTTGTGCCTAGAGTAAATATACTGTAAATCCTGATGCATGTCGTCTGTACATTTGAGTGTTTTTCTTCCCTTTATAGCTGAAAAAATGAAGTACACCAGCACAAGAGGAGCTGTGTCTGGTGTGGGGTTTGATGAGGTCTTATTTTCGGGATTTGCTGCAGATGATGGTCTGTATATGCCGGAGCAGATCCCGAAGCTGGATGAGCAGACTCTCAGATCATGGAGCGCTCTCTCCTACAAGGAGTTGGTGAAGGAAGTGTGCTCTCTCTTTATTCCTTCGGAGCTCATCCCCAGGAATGATCTACATGGTAAGTTACACGTTAACGAAAAGTGAGAGAAATGTATAAATTGCTACTGCTAAAGTGTTCACAAAGGTTGATTGGTGGCCAGGAGAAGTATCTCCAGTTCTTAGTAAGGGCAAGTCGATATGCAGTATACGGCACTATTTAGATCTTTAGTTGAGCAAAAGCACTAAGGAAAAAAAGGTCCCTAACTCACTATAAGCGCCATGTCACTCCTTGACACGGGTGCATTTCAGCGTAGCAACTGGTGTGCAGTGCAATTTGGGTGAGATCAGACTTTTTTTTTTGTTTTTACATTTTTGTAACAACTTCTCAACCGTGCCATAGCCAAAAGACGGTTACAGTGCGGTCTTCTACTTCTGAGAGGGTGTCTATAGATGTCCCCCCAGAACCCTGCGCCCTGCATGCCCCCCGGGTGCGCATTGGGCACGCTCTGTAATCACCTTTGGACACAGTTGATCACAGATCAAAGTAAAGGCTCAATCACAGCGGCCCTTTGCCATGTGATCCCCTGTGTCCAATCACAGCTGATCACATGTAAACAAATCTGCCGGTTATCAGCATTTCAGCATATCGGCTCTCCTTTCCTCACACAGTGACAGCACGTGAGGAAAGGAGAGCTGATAACGGCAATCCTGACAGGCCACATCTACAATGATAATCAGGGCACTGATCTTCAGTGCCCCAATTATCAATGCAGCCCCATCAGTGCAGGTTCTTAGTGCCTATCAGTGCCGGCTTATCAGTGCAGCCTCATGAGTGCCCATCAGTGCAGCCTCATGAGTGCCCATCGGTGCAGCCTCATGAGTGCCCATCGGTGCAGCCTCATGAGTGCCCATCAGTGCAGCCTATCAGTGCCAGCTTATCAGTGCAGCCTCATGAGTGCCCATCAGTGCAGCCTCATCAGAGCACATCGGTGAAGAAGAAAATTTTCATAACGAAAACTAAGAAAAACTTTTTTTCAAAATGTTCAGGCATTTTTCCTTTGTTTTGTGGCAATAGCCGCCCATCACAGTGCCACAGCATCTGCTGTGAATAGACCCTTATTTCAAAAGGAAAAATACATTGTAACTGCTTAAAATGCCTAAAATGTGGTAGCTGGAGTTAGGCTTTAATTTCTTAGTCATTTATGTAAAGTCCATCTAAATCTACTAGTCCATCTAACACTAACCTCACCCTAGGATGACAGCACTGCTGTCCAAGGGTGGCTACATGGCTGCTCCATAGATACAGCTGATGATTGAGTGTAGCCACCCTAAGGCTTCATGCACATGGGTGAATGAATTTATGCTGCCAAAAGGTGGCAGAAAAAAATGCCACTGATTTTGTGTTTTTTCACTTTTAGGTGCATTTTATGCGCATTTATATGCATATGGTGTTTAGAAGCGGTTGCGCACAAACTCATTCTATTGGCTAGAATATTCATTCATTCTATCCATTAGAATACAGTGAAGGAAATAAGTATTTGATCTCCTGCTGATTTTGAATGTTTGCCCACTCACAAAGAAATGATCAGTCTAAAAATCGAATGGTAGGTGTATTGTAACACAGAGACAGAATTGCAACCCAAAATTCAAAAGAAATGCATGTCTAACAAATTATCAAGTATTTGATCCCCTTCACAAAACATGACTTAGTACTTGGTAACAAATCCCTTGTTGGCAATCACAGAGGTCAGACGATTCCTGTAGTTGGCCACCAGGTTCGCACACATCTTAGGAGGGATTTTGGCCCACTCCTCTTGGCAGATCCTCTCCAGGTCATTAAGGTTTGGTGGCTGACGTTTGGCAACTTGAACTTTCAGCTCCCTCCACAGATTTTCAGTCGGATTAAGGTCTGGAGACTGGCTAGGCCACTCCAGGACCTTAATGTGCTTCTTCTTGAGCCACTCCTTTGTTGCCTTGGCCGTGTGTTTTGGGTCATTGTCATGCTGGGACACCCATCCACGACCCATTTTCAATGCCCTGGCTGAGGGAAGAAGGTTCTCACCCAAGCTTTGACGGTACATTGCCCCGTCCATCGTCCCTTTGATGCGGTGCAGTTGTCCTGTCCCCTTAGCAGAACCCCCCCCCCCCCCCCCGAAGCAGAATGGTTCGCCTCCATGTTTGACAGTTGGGATGGTGTTCTTGGGGTCATAAGCAGCATTCCTCCTCCTCCAACATGGCCAGCTGAGTTGATGCCAAAGAGCTCGATTTTGGTCTCATCTGACCACAACACTTTCAACCAGTCCTCTTCTGCATCATTCAGATGTTCAGTGGCAAGCTTCAGATGGGCCTGGACATGTGCTTTCTTGAGCAAAGGGACCTTGCGGGCTCTGCTGGATTTCAATCCTTGTTGGCATAGTTCGTTACCAATTGTTTTCTTGGTGACTGTGGTCCCAGCTGCCTGGAGATCATTGACAAGATCCTCACATGTAGTTCTGGGATGATTCCTCACTGTTCCCATGATCATTGACACTCCATGAGGTGAGATCTTGTATGGTGCACCAGACCTAGGGAAACTGACAGTTGTTTTGTGTTTCTTCCATTTGCGATGATTGCACCAACTGTTGTCACCTTCTCACCAAGCTGCTTGGCGATAGTTTGGTAGCCCAGTCCAGCCTTGTGTAGGTCTACAATCTTGTCCCTGACATCCTTGGACAGCTCTTTGGTCTTTGCCATGGTGGAGAGTTTGCAATCTGATTGTTTGATTGTTCCTGTGGACAGGTGTCTTTTATACAGGTAACACAATGAGATAGAACTCCCTTTAAGAGACTGCTTCTAATCTCAGATTGTTTCCTGTATAGAAGACACCTGGTAGCCAGAAATTCTGCTGAATGATAGGGGATCAAATACTTACCATGAACATGCAAATCAGTGCATCATTTGTTAGTCATGCATTTCTTTTGAATTTTTTGTAGCTATTCTGTCTCAGTGTTACAATACACCGAACATTCGATGTTTAGACCGATCATTTCTTTGTGAGTGGGCAAACATTCAAAATCAGCAGGGGATCAAAAACTTCTTTCCTTCACTGTAAATACACACACGTGTTTACATGTGTTTAGGGGCATGTATATGTGTTGTGTGGAGAAACCACAAAAGCCGCTTCTTGGGGAATGCATGCTTGGGAAATTTCTTTCCGCCACTGGACAAAAACACCTGCATGTGCATGGGCCCATTACCTAAAATGCAGTGGTGTTCAGAGGTGAAAAAAAAACCCCAAACACCCTTGAAAGTGGCGTTTTCTGCATCTGTGTGCATGAGGTCTAAGACAGGAGGTGGATTGCTGCCAGATCACCAGGTAAAGATAAAAGAAAAAAGAAAGAAAACTAATGCAGCCACCACATCTAAGGACTGGTAAGCTGCAGTATATTACATTTATGGTTTTTGGGTTTAGATATGTGGAATGCAGTGATAACTCTTCTCTGTATAGATCTGATCGACAAAGCTTTACTGCGCTTCAGACACCAAGACATCGTTCCAATTACCAGACTGGAAAATGGGTTGAATGTGATGGAGATGTGGCACGGTCCAACATACGCTTTTAAAGACCTCGCTATGTCCTCTGTGGGGCAGTTTCTGGATTACTTTTTGAAGAAAAGCAAGCGGCATGTGAACATCCTGGTTGGTACGTTGTCACCAATATATCATTGTTATCCCACAGATGGCTGACTTTTCTCATATCGTTCATAAAATATATGAAAGCACATTAAAGCGGTTGTAAATCCTCACATATACCCAGTGAAGTGACTGGCCTCAAAGTGGTTGTAAAGGCTCAAGGTTTTTTTACCTTTTGTGCATTCTATGCACGAAGGTGAAAAACCTGTGTGCAGCATCCCCCCCCCCAGCCCCCCTAATACTCCCCTAAGCCCCCTCTTGATCCAGCGATGTGCACTGGACTGTTCCTGGACTCCCTCTCCTCATTGGCTGAGACAGAAGCGGGAGGCATTGGCTGTCAATCACAGCAAGTGAACCAATGAGAAGTGAGAGAGCAGGGGGCCGAGCCGTGGCTCCGTGTGACTGGACACACAGACAGCGGGTGCCCCCATAGCAAGCTGATTGCTGTGGGGTCACCTGACAGGAGGGAGTGGCCAGGAGAGCATGCAGTGGACCTGAGAAGAGGAGGATCCAGGCTGCTCTGTGCAAAACCACTGCACACAACAGGTAAGTATATAGACATATTTGTTATTTTTTCTTAAACAAAAACCTTTAGAAACACTTCAAGTAATACACAGAGATGAAAAACGTCCTCTTACATAAGTTGTACCTGTTTATCTACAGTTGTGTTTCTCCTACATCCATTCAAAGTGCAGAATTTACACAGGATCTCTCAGCTATGAAAAGCAGGGGGTGGGGTGCTGAAGTTACATCAATGAGGAGAACTGATTGGAGGGAAGGGAACCCCCCCCCTTAAAACAGGAACAGAGCTGCGGCTGTCAATCACAGGCTGTGTCCTCTCCTGTCACCATTTTTCTGTTCGTGTCATGAAAACTTGTCAGAAGTGACTCATATTATAGCAGAGAGACAGAAATGACTCTTAGTGCTCTGGATTGAGACAAATACACACTATAGAGGGATATGTTTTGTTCATATTTCATGTCTGAGGTTTACAACCACTTTAAGTGACACAACATCTGAAATACACATATTTTTCAGTGGACAGATTTCCTTTAAGTGTGGTACTTTGGAGAGTAAATCAGACTTAACACAAGCTACATGTTTTCTTGCTGTGTGCTGCACGCAGTAATGTGTCTAATGTGTAAAACTTCCAGCTATTTCTACCTCTCACTGAGATCACAGCACTCCCCCCAACAATGTATTCATCTGATTTCCTCTCCTGAAGAACTGCACCATCTTTGTTCAGCCACCATCCAGGGTCAGCATCTACTTTCTGGACTGAGGTGACAGTCATGTAAATTTTAGTGCTTGTGCAATTCTTGGCTGTGTTCACAAATGCCTTACACAAATCAGCCTCTGCTGCATCCTCTCACCTTGCAGTGTTATAATGTACAGTCTGATCCTCCTACCTGCAGCGCACTGGTGACATCATTTGAGCCTAGACAAAGACTGACTGAATCTTGAGGATTGCCTTTTAACGATAAAAGTTGGAGCTTTTCTGAAAAGAAAATGATACTGTTACTCTGTATTGTGACATATCAGGAATTTATTCATGCAGACTTGTTATGTTACTGACAGGTCCACTTTAACCCCGTGTTTATATCTCACATTTATTACTGACTGATTATTTTAATTACTGACCAGAAGCTTTCAGAAAGCTTTCTGTATTATTCAGCGCTGTGTATCTTATGTTTCAGCAACATCTGGAGACACGGGAAGTGCTGCAATTGAGGGTGTTCGAGAAAATCTGAATATTGATATCATTGTTCTGTTCCCACTTGGACGCTGTACTAAGATCCAGGAGCTGCAGATGATCACAGTGTTTGAGGATAATGTTCACGTGTTAGGGGGTAGGTAGCCGGTACATTACTATTAGTCAGGATTTAACCACTATGTACGTCCCGAGAGCAAAGTGCTCAAAGCAAACTTGTGGCAGTAGCAGCCATGTGCTTTGTATTTATTTCAGTCAAAGCCAGGGGCGGACTGACCATTTGGAAACTCAGGCACTGTCCGAGGCCCAGGGTCAGTAGGGGGCCCATGAGATGCCCCTGGTACGTTTTTCATAGGCTTTTTTTGAGTTTGGGCAAGGATACAGGGGCCCCATGATCTCCTATTGCCCGGGGGCCCCATGAGTTGTCAGTCCGCCCCGGTCAAAGCTGGCCTCCAGTTAATTTAAAAGTGATCCGGGCACATTACATGGGGAGGCTGCAGGGCACATTGCATGGGGAGGCTGCAGGGCACATTGCATGGGGGGCAGCAGCAGGGCGCATTACATGGGGGGCAGCAGCAGGGCACGTTACATGGGGTACAGCAGCAGGGCGCGTTGCATGGGGGGCAGCAGCAGGGCGCGTTGCATGGGGGGCAGCAGCAGGGCGCGTTGCATGGGGGGCAGCAGCAGGGCGCGTTGCATGGGGGGCAGCAGCAGGGCGCGTTGCATGGGGGGCAGCAGCAGGGCACGTTACATGGGGGGCAGCAGCAGGGCGCGGTACATGGGGGGCAGCAGCAGGGCGCGTTGCATGGAGGGGTAGCACCAGGATATATTATTTTGTACATGGAGTCAGCAGCAGGCTATATTACATCTTCCTTCATCCTTGGGTCAGCTGATAGCTTTCCATGGTTTCCAACACCATTTCTATGCTGATGACACACAAATCTATCTCTCTACTCCTCAGCTCACCCCATCAGTTTCCTCACGTATCACCGATTTACTAACAGATATATCAGACTGGATGTCACACCTCTTCCTAAAATTCAATCTATCCAAAACTGAGCTCATAATATTTCCTCCCCCACGTGTCTCTTCCCCTGATTTCTCAGTCAGGATCAATAGCACGACTATCAACCCATCCCCACATGCCAGGGTGCTAGGGGTAACCCTGGATTCTGAACTATCCTTTCAGGCTCACATCCAATCCCTGTCCAAATCATGCCGCCTCAACCTCCGCAACATCTCCAGAATATGCCCCTTAATAACCAAGGATACCACAAAGCTCCTAATTCACTCCCTGGTCATCTCTTGACTTGACTACTGCAACTCCCTCCTCATTGGTTTACCTTTACATAGACTATCCCCCCTCCAGTCCATCATGAATACTGCTGCCAAGCTCATCCAACTTACCAACCATTCAGTGTCTGCTACCCCTCTCTGCCAATCCCTCCACTGGCTTCCACTCGCTCAATGAACAAAATTCAAAATACTAACAACAACTTACAAAGCCATCCACAACTCTGCCCCCAGCTACATCACCTACCTGGTCTCCAAATATCAACCAAACTGCTCTCTTCAATCCTCCCAAGACCTTCTGCTCTCTAGTTCCCGTGTCACCTCCACGCTTGCACCTCCATGCTTGCCTCCAGGACTTCTCCCGAGCTTCTCCCATCCTATGGAACTCCCTACCCCAATCTGTCCGGCTGTCTCCTAATCTATCCACCTTTAGACAATCCCTGAAAACCTTTCTCTTTAAATAAGTCTATCCTGCTTCTACATAGTAAACCGCCATTTATTTCCTCCATCAGCTCATCCCCCCCACAGCTATTACCTTTTGTATCACTCAACCCTTCCTCCTAGATTGTAAGCTCTAACGAGCCAGGCCTTCTGTTCCTCTTGTACCAAATTGTATTGTAATAGTAATGTCTACCTTCATTTTGTAAAGCGCTGCGCAAACTGTTGGCGCTATATAAATCCTGTATTATAATAATAATAATTACATGGGAGGGAGCAGAAGGGCACATTACATGAGGGACTGTAGCGGCCGAGCACAGCAAGCGGAGATGGCAATATACTGTAGAGTAGGTTTTGGGAGTCCTGGTCCTCACCAGCCCCACCATTCTTCTCCATCCCAGGTGATGTCACATACATGCACCTAGGATGGACAGGAGGGGAGTAGGGGCCGCGGGGAACAGAGTGCTACAGCACGACTCCCTGAAGCTTCACACTGCAGATCTGTATGTAGGGGAGACCTGGGGATGAGAAACAATCTGATTACTAATGCAGGCCATAGATGGGTTGAAAATCGGCTGTTTAAAATAAAAAAAAAATTAAAAAATCGGTCGTTCAATCGGCCGACATTACCACCAATGGCAAAAAAATCAGCCACTTTTCGTCCCGTCTACGGCCGGCATTTTTACTTCTGTCCCTTGCAGAGAGCTCCGCTATTATATGTTACATGAAAAAGTCTTGCGGTTGCAACATTGTATCTATTTCAGATAAAGATATTTTTATTCGGATACAAATAGATACATTTTTGCAACTGCAAGACTTTTAATATAAAATATAAAAGCGGACTATTCTTCTTCTTCTTCTTCTTGCAGGTCACAGCTCATGTGCAGATTTTTTATGGGTAAAACGATCGGCCGATTTGCCCATCATTGCCGGGAAAATTGGCCAATTGTCAAAATCGGCCGTGAATTTTCCAACTTTACCGATGAAAAAAAATGTGCCAAAACCCCGAAAAACGGCCGACCAATTGACCCACTAACGATGCGAAAATCAGCTGATTTTTTTTCGGACGAAATTTCGGCCAATTTTTGACCCATCTATGGCCTGCATAAGTGATTACATTGGAATGTGTGAGATATTGTACATCCTCCATACGCATGAGCAACCTAATAATTCATATAAAATGCAACTCTTCTAAATTTTCTCCTGTTCCTTGACAGTTGAAGGAACATCGGATGAGCTGGATGTACCTGTAAGAAAACGCTTCGCAGACACAAGTTTTGCAAGCAAGCATAACTTAATGAGCACTAATTCTGTAAACTGGGCTCGAGTGATGGTCCAGGTAGCCCATTTCATCTACGGGTACTTCCGATGTGCTCCAGCATCAGAGGAAGACATACTGCGCCCAGTGGAGATAGTCGTACCAACAGGTGGAGCAGGGAATATTACAGGTAAGAGATGGGTAACATGAAGTGAGCACGCACCAGTACCCCAACAGCAAATGGCTTGCTATGGGGGGGGGGGGGCCACTGGTCAAGGGGGAGGAGCCAGGAGCGCTGGCGGGGGAAAAAGAGGATCCTGGTTGCTCTGTGCAAAACCAGCACAGAGCAGGTAAGCATAACATGTTTGTCATAACCTCTGTGACCAAACCCCGTTGGGTAGGGTGAAATGCATCAGAGGGTGTGGCCAGAATGGCGGCTGAGGCTATTCCTCAACATTGGACTCCTGTGGTCGGTTGATCAGCGTCCATCCCTTCACAGGTACAACATGTTTGTTATAAAAAAAACAAAACAACGAACCTTTAGAATCACTTTAACTATTTTAATCCTTATGCTGCTAGCATTAGTAAATAGATCATATTAATATAGTTACTCTTTTTTAATTTTTTTTTTTACATTTCTTCAGTTACTTCCTGGTTTCTGGCCTAGATCAAAATGATGCCATACATCCCTGGAGTTTTAATGAGCATTTTGTTTTCTTTCATCTGGAGGAGGAGCTTTCACAGTAACAACACTCAGGAACAAACTGGCACCCAATATAATTAACCCTCCCAAACAACCCAGTTTTTTCTTTAACCGCAGTGGTTTTTATCCCTGCAATAGGTGCATGTTATGCGTTTGTAATGGTATACACAAAAGTACTGTAAAATCTTTTAGATCAAACGCTACAGGTAAAACGTACGACATTGAAAATACCATTACATGTAACACTACACATGTGGTCTACCTCTTAGAGTGCTCCTGCGGGAAGCAATACGTAGGGAGGACAACCCGAAGGCTAAGAGACAGGTTGCGTGAACACCTCAAAAACATCACTAAGGGATTTAAGGAACACTCTGTATCCATGCATTTCAGACAACACCACCACAGAAACCCCCACTGTCTGAAATTCACGGGAATTGATGTTATCAAAAAACAATGGCGAGGTACATACAGCAAAAGAGCTGTATCTAAACTAGAAACGAAATGGATATATTTATTGCAAACGCTGTCACCATCAGGCCTGAACATCGACCTCGACATTAATTGCTTCATTGACACCAGTTAATAGCATCACAAAATCCCACATCCCCTCAGTTGGGTTCATCTGTTTCCATTTTTTATACTCATGATTACTGGTTCCACCCCATGTGGGTGTGTATTTTATATGTTTATATTTTTTATATTCTAATACCTTTGTGACCCATGTCTCATATATTCACAGTTTTATGGTCACTATTATTCGTTTTAATATGTCCGCATACGTTTATGTTACTGTCATTTGGCCTTATAGGCCTTTATGCTGGATTTAAGCGGTATGATATTAGTTAATATTATTCTTTAACCTTTTTTACATATGGTTTATTAATAGGGTATTGATGACCATCATTGTAATTTCCATTAATTTTTTAACACACATGTTTTATATTATTTTATACTGTTTTTAAACTATTATTATCCAGTCACTATGAGGTAGTGATTCTTCTTCTTGTAAGACATTTATGACTAATCATAGATTGTTAGATGATTTGCTTCATATATGTTTCCTGGCTTTATTTAGGAGAGATCCTTTTCCCCATATCGTCTTTTCCAATTTGGTCACTAGGTGGTGCTGTGGCTTCCATTAAATCCTTGCACAGGGATTTGGGTCATACTATAGCCTTACCGATGAGTAATCGATTGTCACAGACCCCATTGCGCCACAGAGGAATAAGTAGACATCCACATGCCCGGATAAACCTTTTAATTTAGAAGGAACATTCCCCTGTGCGCTGGGCACATCTCTCATTGATGTATTGTTTTCAACCCACGGCAAAATGGCCACCGGAGGTCTTACTGGGCATGCGCGACTGCTGTTTGTCCTCTATGCACTATAAGCCAAAAACATGGCCGCCGCGCGCGCTAGTGCGCATGCGCGGGCGGCACGCGCTAGTGCGCATGCGCGGGAAGCCCGCGATGCCGCAGATGTGCAGAATGAGCACATTTGCTCTTTCTTTATTTAAGGATTCACTTGGGACAGGGTTCTCTCCCTTTGAAAATGTGTTATTACACGAAACGCGTTAGAGAGATACCCTTTCTTATGGAATGTTAACCACTAACTACCTCAGATGTAAGTGCTGATTTTGTTTACTTACTTGTACTTTGATGTTACCCCTATTTTGATCATTAAACATACTACACTATTGGAGTTCTTTTCTCTCTGGGCTTTTATCTGGCACTGAGAGTCCCTGTTCTGAAGGATTTTTCCTGGCTCCTATCTGCCTCGTATGATCCCCCTGATGGCTGGAAATTGTACTGCTGGACACAGCTAACCTGAGATGTGGAAACCTGCTTTGGATAGATGACAGCTGGTGAAGTACCTCCACCTGATGATCACATCCGCATGCTGAGTTCCCACCCCCAGAGTACCGAGGAGTAGGTCTTATTTACTCCAACGCACATTTATCTGTGCTATCTGGTTAGTGCATAGTACGCTCATTGCTTCCAGCCACAGCAGTCACGAAAGTTATCCGCTGTTCTTTGTGTCACCACAGTCACATCATCTCATATGAACTATATCCTGTCAGTCAATTGGTGCATAGTATGCTCATTGCTTCCAGTTTTAATAGTCACGTATTTTACTTTTCTGTTTACTGTATATCCACAGTCACCTCACTCCGCATTATCTATACCTAATAAGCGGTGTTGCTGTTAATATCATTTAACACCACGGTCACGGCAGTCACAGAAGGTTTATTACTGCTCGTTGTGTCACAACAGTCACATTAATTTATATATACTATATTAATGAAGTTTTAACACTGTGAGATATCTTCAATATGTTGCAACTATGATCGAGCGCCGCATTTGTACCTTTATTTCTGATATTTATTGGAGGATCTGAGGTTGTTTCCTCTTCTATGCTGGCTGCTCCTATTTTTCTGTACTTAACTGGTCTACTGTAACCCAGCGCTCATATTTCTATTGTTTTTATTACTCTTCCTTTCACAGTAAGCACACACTCCTGCCTGCATGCCTGAACTAAGGACAAATGGATTCCAGGAAGTAAATGTTACATGAATCATCTGCCATTACCAGGGGTGGACTGACAACTCATGGGGCCCCTGGGCAATAAGGGATCATGGGGCCCCTGTGTCCTTGCCCTCACTCACAAAAGCCTATGGAAAAGGTACTAGGGGCATCTCATTGGGCCCCCTACTGACCCTGGGCCCTCAGGCAGTGCCTGAGTTTCCAAATGGCCAGTCTGCCCCTGGCCATTACACAAGGCTGTGGTTAGAAATGCTGAGGGTTGGTTTTCAAAATAATTTCTCAACAAAATAAAGCACGGAGAAATGGATGGATGGGTGAGCATGCTTTATGAACTAAATGGTGTTTTCAGTGGTCAGATACAGTTAAGTTCCACTTTAAAGTGTGACTTCCCAGACTTCAGGGCTAAGTTTCATAGGGGGGTGCAGTGGAGATCCCTGTTGTAGTTCCTTGAGCCACCACAAGAGATCTCTACTACATAGTTACATAGTCTGGTTGGAAAAAGACAAAAGTCCATCCAGTTCAACCATAGAAAAAAAAAAAAAGTTATAATCCTATACCCACAGTTGATCCAGAGGAAGGATCTCAGCAAAAACTCAGCAAAGCATGATCCAATTTGCTCCTGCTGGGAAACAAAATCCTTCTTGATCCCCCGAGAGGCAATAGGATATTCCCTGGATCAAGCTTACCTTCAAATGTTAGTATCCAGTTATATTCTGTGTATCCAAGAAAGAATCCAGGACTTTTTTGAAGCAATCCACTGAGCTGGCCAGAACCAACTCTTGAGGGAGTCTATTCCACATTTTCACAGCTCTTACTGTGAAGAAACCTTTCCGTGTTTGGAGATTAAATTTCTTTTCTTCCAGACGTAAAGAGTGCCCCCTTATCCTCTGTGATGACCTCAGGGTGAATAACTCTACACCGAGTTCACTATATGAACCACTGATGTATTTATACATGTTGATCATATCACCCCTTATGTATTATACATGGAGATCATATCCCCCTTATGTATTATACATGGAGATCATATCCCCCTTATGTATTATACATGGAGATCATATCCCCCCTTATGTATTATACATGGAGATCATATCCCCCTTATGTATTATACATGGAGATCATATCCCCCTTATGTATTATACATGGAGATCATATCCCCCTTATGTATTATACATGGTGATCATATCCCCCTTATGTATTATACATGGAGATCATATCCCCCCTTATGTATTATACATGGTGATCATATCCCCCCTTATGTATTATACATGGAGATCATATCCCCCCTTATGTATTATACATGGAGATCATATCCCCCTTATGTATTTATACATGTTGATCATATCCCCCTTATGTATTATACATGGAGATCATATCCCCCCTTATGTATTATACATGGTGATCATATCCCCCCTTATGTATTATACACGGAGATCATATCCCCCCTTATGTATTATACATGGTGATCATATCCCCCCTTATGTATTATACATGGAGATCATATCCCCCTTATGTATTATACATGGTGATCATATCCCCCCTTATGTATTATACATGGTGAACATATCCCCCTTATGTATTATACATGGAGATCATATCCCCCTTATGTATTATACATGGTGATCATATCCCCCCTTATGTATTATACATGGAGATCATATCCCCCCTTATGTATTATACATGGTGATCATATCCCCCTTATGTATTATACATGGAGATCATATCCCCCCTTATGTATTATACATGGAGATCATATCCCCCCTTATGTATTATACATGGAGATCATATCCCCCCTTATGTATTATACATGGAGATCATATCCCCCCTTATGTATTATACATGGAGATCATATCCCCCCTTATGTATTATACATGTTGATCATATCCCCCTTATGTATTATACATGGTGATCATATCCCCCTTATGTATTATACATGGTGATCATATCCCCCTTATGTATTATACATGGTGATCATATCCCCCTTATGTATTATACATGGTGATCATATCCCCCCTTATGTATTATACATGGTGATCATATCCCCCCTTATGTATTATACATGGTGATCATATCCCCCCTTATGTATTATACATGGAGATCATATCCCCCCTTATGTATTATACATGGTGATCATATCCTCCCTTATGTACTATACATGGTGATCATATCCCCCTTATGTATTATACATGGAGATCATATCCCCCCTTATGTATTATACATGGTGATCATATCCCCCCTTTATCTCCTCAAGAGAGAATAAATTCAGTTCCTCTAATCTTTCCTCATAGCTGTTTGGTTGCCCTTCTCTGTACTTTCTCCAGTTCCCCAATATTCTTTTTGTGAATTGGTGCCCAAAACTGAACTGCATATTCCAGATGAGGTCTTACTAATAATTTGTACCGGGGTAATATGATATCTCTCTCTGGAGTCTATACCTCTTTTAATACAAGAGAGGATTTTGCTCGCTTTAGAAACTGCAGCTTGGCATTGCATGCCATTATTAAGCTTGTGATCTACCAGAACCCCCAGATCCTTCTCCACCATTGATTCCCCCAGTTGTACCCCCCCAGTATGTATGATGCATGCATATTCTTAGCCCCCAAGTGCAGAACCTTACATTTATCAACATTAAACCTCATTTGCCACATAGTTGCCCAATTACACAGTACATTGAGGTCGGCTTGTAAATTGGAGACATCCTGTAAGGACGTTATTCCACTGCACAGCTTGGTGTCATCTACAAAGACTGAAATGGGATTTATAATCCCAGACCCTATATTGTTTATAAATATATTAAAAAGTAAGGGTCCCAACACTGAACCTTGGGGTACACCACTGACGACCCTAGACCATTCAGAGTATGAATCAATAACCACTACTCTCTGAATACGATCTTTTAGCCAGTTTTCTATCAATTTACATTCAGATTTTTCCAAGCCTGTAGACTTTACCTTACACATTAGCCGTGTGTGGGGAACTGTGTCAAACACTTTGGCAAAATCCAAGTATACCATTTTTATATTTATTAAAAGCTCTTTTCTTATTATCTATAGCCTTTTTAACTTTGGCCGTAAGCCACATAGATTTGATTTTTAGCCCTTTAAACGTGTTGCCCATGGGAATATATTTTGCAGTGTGTTCACATACAGTCTTTGAAGAACTCCCATTTCTGTGTTGTGTTCATCAATGCCAATATTCCCTCCCAGTCTAAGGCTTGGAGAGCAACTCTCAGCCTTGAAAAATTAGCTCTCTTGAAATTGATCCTTTTTATTTTTCCCGTATGTGCTTGCTGTTTACAGCTAACAATAAATGAAATCATGTAATGGTCACTGCTACCCAGTGTCAAGGTCCTACCTTTTCCCTGAAGTTATGTTACTCCATGTGCTGGCGTCCATCTTGGATTCTGCTGTGCATGGTGGGAATCCTTTTATGCCTTCAGGTCTCTGAGGTCCATCCCCCAGAGGGGTGTGGCTGATGACATATAAACCTGTGGCCCGCACATGCTCTTTGCACTTGTGTCTTGTGTCTTGGTCTTCCTACAGCTCTGTGTATACGCTCGTGACTCTTCTGGTATCTGACTCGGCTTGTGTTTAAGACCATTCTCTGTGTTTTCCTTCAATCTGACCTTCCGTTGCTGAACCCGGCCCGTGACCTGTGATTCTCTGTCTACTGTCCTGTACCGTTTTGTCCCGTTGTTGTCGACCCGGCTTGCCTGACTACGCTATTGTCATTCTCACCAGCTACACACCATTGGCGGCGGCTATTACCGCAGCTGGGGTGTCTCGGGGGCCGCGACCTGGTTCCTGGCTGCGTCAAGTCCATCCCCACCATCAGGGGCCCTGGTGAAGGGCAGCCTGGGACTTAGACTCCGCGCCCTGAGGGACTTCGGTCTGTTGGTGGTGGTTGTCGTCAGCCAGTGCGTTACCCTGCCACTAGGCCTACCTGTCCGTTCCACAGCCCTGCCCTGACACCCAGATGTTCTTTTATATGGACATTAGTAATAAGCTCTGGTTTGAGATTACCAGGTCCAGCAGAGCATCGTTCCTAGTAGGGGCCTCTATGAACTGGACCATAAAATTGTCCTGTAGTAGGTTTAAAAATGTTTGCCCTTTAACTGTTCCTGCAGTACCATTACTCCAGTCAATTTCCGAGTAGTTAAAATCCCCCATTATTATCACTGTCCCAGCCCTTTCGATCTGTGCAAGGAGCTGAGTTTCCACCTGCTCATTAACACTGGGAAGTGTAACTTGGTTATTAATTTTGATATAAGGAAGCTGCCATCTTAGCCTCTGTTTGATCTGCAGTTGCCGTGGTTCTTCACATTTGATCAGTTATGACACCAGACAATTTATGGCTTGTCAGTTCAGTTGAGAGCTGTCATTCACAGCATGCTTTGAATACAACAGTTCTGGGAAACCATTACATTGATGGGTTTTGTTCCACTTTAAAGTCGGCACTCCACCTTAAGTTGCTCAGCACCCATGCTCTGCCCCAGCCTTTTTCAACCAGGGTACCTTTTGGGTTCTTCAAGGGTGCTTTGGAAAATGCCTAAAAACTTCCCCAAAATTGTGTACAACCCAGTGGGTAGATTAAGCCTGTTTTTTGTTACACAAGGCCATCGTTTTTAATTAACTGTGCAGGCCAGTCACCAGCATTCTAACAATCACTGACATCATTGGTTGATAAGGAGAACATCAGACACCTACACGGCATCTTTATTTAACCCTTCCTCCCCGCCCCACTCTGTCAGCACTGGTTCACGTTAACTGAATTGGGGAGAGAAAATAAGGAAGCAATGTTGGAATACTAGTCAGTACCAGTCTGGATAAGAGTAATTGCTTTGAAATAATAAATCACCTCTAATGTTGGGTGTCTTATGTGTGTGGATGTTGATGTATTATGTAAAACGATTAGTTTAGATTTTTACATTTTAGAATGGGGTGCCTTGAGATCATCTATAATTTTAAAGGATGTCTTGACTGTTAAAAGGTTTAGAAAAATGGTTCTACCCATCTGTGATGTTCCTGGAGGGCTATTTAATTAGGTTGATGGGATAGTGAAAAAGGCCTTCAAGCTGTGGTAAGAAGCAAGTAGTAGTTCTCGCCTTGGACCTGTTCATAGCCTCCATGTAACCAGGAAGCTTTTCCACATAAGCTTTCCCTCCAGGGGGAGCATAAGGACTTTTCCCACTTGATGGGGTAAGACAAATCGTATTCCACCCTTAGAGGAATGTTGGGACTACAGTTGCAAGAAAAAGTATGTGAACCGCTTGGGATTATGTGGAGTTTTGCATGAATTGGGCATAAAATGTGCTGTGAACGTCATCTAAGTCACAACAATAGAAGAACACAGTCTGCTGAACATAATACTACACAAACATTAGATGTTGCCATGGTTTAATTGCACATAACATGTAAACATTCACAGTGCAGGGAGGAAAAAGTATGTGAGGCCCTAGCTTAATGACTTCTCCCAGAGCTAATTGGAGCCAGGAGTGAGCCAACCTTGACTCCAATCAGTGTGATGATATTGGGTGTGTTGCTGACAGCTGTCCTTAAAAAACACACACCTGTTTTGGGTTTACTGGTTTCAAGAAGCACTGTCTGATGTGAACCATGCCTCGCAGAAAAGAGCTCTCAGAAGACCTACGATCAAGAATTGTTGACTTACATGAAGCTGGAAAGGGTTACAAAAGTATCTCCAAAAGCCTTGATGTTCATGTGTCCACGGTAAGACAGACTGTCTACAAATGGAGAAAGTTTAGCACTGTTGCTACTCTCCCTAGGCATGGTCGTCCTGTAAAAATAACTGCAAGAGCACAGCGCAGAATGCTGCATGAGGTAACGAAGAATCCCAGAGTGTCAGCTAAAGACCTACAGAAATCTCTGGCACATGCTAACATTTTTGTTGACACATCTACAATAAGGAAAACATTAAACAAAAATGGAGTACATGGGAGGATACCACAGAGGAAACCATTGCTGTCCAAAAAGAATATTGCAGCACGTTTGAAGTTTGCAAAAGAGCACCTGGATGTTCCACAGCACTACTGGCAAAATATACTGTGGACAGATGAAACCAAGATTGAGTTGTTTGGGAAGAACACACAACACTATGTGTGGAGAAAAAAAGGCACAGCACACCAACATCAAAACCTCATCCCCACTGTAAAACATGGCGGAGGGAGCATCATGGTTTGGGGCTGCTTTGCGGCCTCAGGGCCTGGACGGATTGTTGTCATTGATGGGAAAATGAATTCCAGAGTTTATCAAGACATTTTGCAGGAAAACGTACGACCATCTGTCCGCCAACTGAAGCTCCGCAGAGGATGGGTGATGCAACAGGACAATGACCCAAAGCATGCAAGTAATTCAACAAAACAATGGCTGCAACAGCACAGAATACACCTTCTGGAGTGGCCCAGTCAGAGTCCTGACCTCAACCCGATTGAAATGCTGTGGCATGACCTTAAGAGAGCGATTCACGCCAGACATCCCAAGAATATTGTTACACTGAAACAGTTTTGTGAAGAGGAGTGGTCCAAAATTACTCCAGATCATTGTGCAGGTCTGATCTGCAACTACAGGAAAAATTTGGTTGAGGTTATTGCTGCCAAAGGAGGGTCAACCAATTATTAAGTCCAAAGGTTCACATACTTTTTCCTCCCTGCACTGTGAATGTTTACATGTTATGTGCAATTAAACCATGGCAACATCTAATGTTTGTGTAGTATTATGTTCAGCAGACTGTGTTCTTCTATTGTTGTGACTTCAGAGCACATTTTATGCCCAATTCATGCAAAACTCCACGTAATCCCAAGGGGTTCACATACTTTTTCTTGCAACTGTATGTTCTATCCACTGCTATGCCACTGGTCTCTCCCTCTCCACCTTTCCTTGTATTAAAGGAATTGTTGTAACTGTCTTGGAAATTCGCTTTAACGAATTTCTCCTTACCGTGAGTACTCGCAGTTGGATGCGCAGAAATCCCCCATAAAGCTGTGCGAATCTCGCTTACCACGACTGCAGCCAAACTACACGATTCCTGCCCATCCAAATACTTTGGTTCTGTTGAATTTGTGGGTGATGGAGCTCCGTTACCCTAGAATGATCACACGACACTCTAAGGCTGGTTGCAATCCACATAAGGGCCGGCTTTAGGCTCAGCTCTCTATTTTTATTAAAAATACACACATGCCCCCCACATGAATAAAGTCAATCCCTCCCACCAAACAATACAATGGGGATTGTCTATACAGAGGATATACATTCCAATTGGAGCATAGCCTTTGCTATTATCTATCACTGGTCCTCCCCCATGAACCTTCTGAGGTCAGCAGACTTCCTCCCCTTCCCCCCTATGAGCCATCTGAGGTCATATTTCCTGTCCTACTAGCTTCTATTGGTATGTAAAATTCTCTGCACAAGCGCTCCCTAAAAATATCAGTCTGTACCTGGATGGGCCCGATACGATCTTTATTAAAACACATCCATCCAAGATACAGTTTCAAGTTGGTAATGGGTTGTAAGATATGCATAAGCCTACACGTGGAGTTCACACCGCTTGCGCATTGCGTTATGAAGCCCACGTGGTACCATGCTGCTGATATGTGGATACAGGCCCACGGTCTACTGACAGCAGCATTCGCATGGAATGCCGTGGTGGTATACACGCCGGTCTATAAGCGCAGATCTGCCATCTCATCCATTACCAAGCCGAGTACTGTAATACATACATTGTACATGCGCATGGCCCAATTGCAGCCTTCAGAGCTTTAATTAAGCCACACGAGAGACATATGAATAACACGAATACATGACACATTTAAAGTTCGACCAACAATACAAAATTTCCATGACATAACTCATAACGCTTGCTGCCACCATTACCCTACATGGCTGGCTGTTCACTTGTAGGACTATGCTTGGACATGGCCAAGGAGAATAAGGAAGACCAAGGATGGTTGGAAGAAATTGCCGGTTCAGTTGAAGAGCCTGGGTTCAGATTAGGCCAGGCTGGGATGCTCACAGGGTGTCTTGGGGCGATGTCTGGAGGTTTCTGCTTAGGAAACTACAGGAGCACTGGCGTTAAGGGGCCACAGAGTGTCCATGGATTGCCCAAGCTGGTAAGGAAAGAGTAAGGGGTAGATTTACTAAAGCTGGAGAGTACAAAATCTGGTGCAGCTCTGCATAGAAACCAATCAGTTTCCAGGTTGTTTTTGTCGAAGTTTAATTGAACAAGCTGAAGTTAGGAGCTGATTGGCTACCATGCACAGCTACACCAGATTTTGAGTGCTCCAGTTTTAGTAAATCTCCCCCTTAGACTTCACATGGTCCTGTCACATCACATTATCACCCTTGACACTGATCCCCACTTATTTTTCTAGTCGGTGAGAATATCTTGTAGTTTTATGTGATTGTTATGTGAGATAGGCAGAACTATTGTGTAGACTTACCTTTTTCTGTTCTGTTTCTGCCCATCCAGCTGGTTGCTGCTGTAAATAAAAATGATATCATTCACAGAGCCATTCAACATGGAGACTTCTCATTGGGAGAAACAGAGATGACATTAGCCTCTGCAATGGATATCCAGGTATTAAATGTTATACAGCTGACACCTTCTATATGTTTTCAGAGTGCTTATCTTGTAGAGGTGGCAGGAACAGCAGCCTGGGCAAGTCAATCCAGAAAACCTGCCAATGGGCCCACTTTCTGGCAAAGTCCAACCCATCTCCACATTTCATTTTTGTCACATGCTATTGTAGTTTTTCCCTCCTTTATGGACCCTAAGCATTGCATCTGCAGGTCTATAGATGAATGGAAATAGATGTAAGGGAGCTGTTTAATCTTTCAAAGCATTTGTCTTTCTGTCCAACCAGTTCTGAGATTCAAACAGCTCTGCCACAGACCACAACCATGCCTGGAGGACAGAAGACCTGAAATTCTCTGCTCCACTTCCATAACACTTGCAGATGTCCACCCCACATCACCCTGTGATTTGACAATAAAAGGACAAGCAGCAGAAAGATGACTCTTCATTAAAAAAGTGATAAAAAATATATTTTTATAAGTATTTTTATTATAACAAAATTTAGGGGAAACCATTTTTGCAACATTTTCAGTCTTTTTTTTTCTTCCTTTTTATAGTAAAAAAATAAAGAAAAAAACAAAACAATGGTTTCTAAATACATTAAAAAGAAAGCTCTACCTATCTAAATGATATACACAAAATTAATGTTTGTACAGTGTGTCATGACATGAGTAATTGTCAGTCAAACTATCAATGAAACCTGAAAATGGCTTTCTAATGAAGGGGTACTACAGGCTGGTGCTCAAGTTGTTCGAGACCCTACAAGTGGAAAAAATACCTCTTGATCTGCAGAAATGCATTCAACAACTAATTCCTGTTTTAAGCTGACAACACGCAGCATTTTTGTGGACTGAGTGGTGTCAGCCCTGCTCAGTTGTCTGTTATTAAACAACTCAACCTCTTCCACTGTGAAAATATGAATCTGTGAAATAATTTCGTAGGTCTCATGGAACCCTTGGTATGAATAGTCAGTTGGGTCTATTGGAAAAATGTCTCGTACCTTGGTGGTCAGTGGGAAGATTGCCCTCCTTAGAGTGGTGGCTTCAATGACGCCCTTACAGTCAGCTAAAAAGATCATTGGTGTCTTTCCACTGACTCTGCAAAGTGGTTATGGACCTGCAACTATGAAGGCACCATGATAAGGGACACAGCTCAAGGAACTTCCAGCAACCTCTGGAGGAACCCTCGACTGAGAATGGCTGACAAAGACAGTAATTATTCTGTATTCCAAAGATAAGGACTAGGAGGGCTAATTTCTCTCCTTAAAGTGTTACTAAACTCACAACAATAATATCAGCCTGTATATGCAGTAAAGCATGCTTGTTATACTCACTGTGGAACCTAAGGGGTTAATCATCTGCACTGTGTAAAAAGGATGTTTGATCCTATCTTCTCTCTTCCTCCCCTTTTTCAAGCGACCACCTCTTATCTCCTGATAAGACAGACTGAACCGTAGGTATTTTGCACATGCTCAGTTTGGTGTGTATTACTAGAACGGTTTTTTTTTTTTCTTGGGAGAGTGTATGTGATGAGCACAGGGACAATCAGCACTGGTCAGACAGAGGTCAGGGGTTCTGCATCCTACTATAGCAAAAAGAAAACTCCTACTAGCTTTAGCTGGAAGATAATAAAAATCACAAGACTGCTCTAACTGCTGATGAGAAAAGGTATTTAGCAGTTTACATTTACTAAAATAATTGCATTTCCATGTTGTGTGTAGTGTGGGAGACTGGATATAGTGAATGCAGGGTCCAGGGAGATCATATATAGTGAATGCCGGGTCCTGGGAGACCATATATAGTGAATGCAGGGTCCAGGGAGACCGGATATAGTGAATGCAGGGTCCGGGGAGACCGGATATAGTGAATGCGGGGTCCGGGGAGACCGGATATAGTGAATGTGGGGTCCGGGGAGACCGGATATAGTGAATGCGGGGTCCGGGGAGACCGGATATAGTGAATGCGGGGTCCGGGGAGACCGGATATAGTGAATGCAGGGTCCGGGGAGACCAAATATAGTGAATGCAGGGTCCAGGGAGACCGGATATAGTGAATGCAGGGTCCGGGGGGACCCGATATAGTGAATGCAGGGTCCGGGGAGACCCGATATAGTGAATGCAGGGTCCGGGGAGACCAGATATATAGTGAATGCGGGGTCTGGGGAGACCAGATATAGTGAATGCGGGGTCCGGGGAGACCGGATATAGTTAATGCGGGATCTGGGGAGACCGGATATAGTGAATGCGGGGTCCGGGGAGACCGGATATAGTGAATGCGGGGTCTGGGAAGACCGGATATAGTGAATGCGGGGTCTGGGGAGACCGGATAAAGTGAATGCGGGGTCTGGGGAGACCGGATATAGTGAATGCGGGGTCCGGGGAGACCGGATATAGTGAATGCAGGGTCCGGGGAGACCGGATATAGTGAATGCGGGGTCTGGAAAGACCGGATATAGTGAATGCGGGGTCTGGGGAGACCGGATATAGTGAATGCGGGGTCTGGGGAGACCGGATATAGTGAATGCGGGGTCCGGGGAGACCGGATATAGTGAATGCAGGGTCCGGGGAGACTGGATATAGTGAATGCGGGGTCCGGAGAGACCGGATATAGTGAATGTGGGGTCCGGGGAGACCGGATATAGTTAGTGCAGGGTCCGGGGAGACCAAATATAGTGAATGCAGGGTCTGGGGAGACCGGATATAGTGAATGCGGGGTCCGGGGAGACCGGATATAGTGAATGCAGGGTCCGGGGAGAGCAGATATAGTGAATGCAGGGTCCGGGGAGACCGGATATAGTGAATGCAGGGTCCGGGGAGACCCGATATAGTGAATGCAGGGTCCGGGGAGACCAGATATAGTGAATGCAGGGTCCGGGGAGACCAGATATAGTGAATGCAGGGTCCTGGGAGACCAGATATAGTGAATGCAGGGTCCGGGGAGACCAGATATAGTGAATGCAGGGTCCGGGGAGACCAGATATAGTGAATGCAGGGTCCGGGGAGACCAGATATAGTGAATGCAGGGTCTGGGGAGACCGGATATAGTGAATGCAGGGTCCGGGGAGAGCAGATGTAGTGAATGCAGGGTCCGGGGAGACCGGATGTAGTGAATGCAGGGTCCGGGGAGAGCAGATGTAGTGAATGCAGGGTCCGGGGAGAGCAGATGTAGTGAATGCAGGGTCCGGGGTTTAGTAACACTTTAAGATAACAGAGGAAGTATGCACAGGACAACCCTGAATATTTCCAGGATCAAGTGATATTATCAAACAGATATAACAAAACACTTACAATTGTATAATTGACAAATTAAAAAGGTGCAAATAAGAGAAGTTCATTATTAGGGTTTTCATACACCTTAAAGAATAAGTTCACCTTCCGAAACATGTTACATGTTATACCCATATTCTGCGTGTAACATGTTCTGGAAGGAGTGGCCCCCCTTCCCCCAATGTGACAGCCCCCTCCCCTTCCCCCACTAGCTGTCACAATTTAAAAAAAAGTGTTTGTGCAGGACTCTGCCTTCCTGTGTCACTCATTCACAGTATGCTGTGAATGGGAAGAATACAAGTTCCCACATCCTCTGCGGCTGTTGTCTTGTAGTTCTCAATAAACTACCACGGCTCTGTTGAGTGCTCTGGTAGTTCATTGATTCTTTGTCAGTGTGTATCTGCTTGCCCATATGATGTACGAGCAGACAGCTTACACCGACAGTCTGCAGTTCTGCATGGCACCGGTGATCTGCTGGTGCAATGCTTTCCAGGCTCACAGAACAAAAAATAGTAAATGCACATTTTTATTACCTGCAAAAAATGTGCAATTATTATTTTTTGTTAGAGGTGATTGCAGCCGTATTAGTGCATTTGCGACAGAAACAATTGAGTACTGTCCGTGATAATTTTTTTTATTTGCACGGAGTATGTCCCCTTCTTCAAGGTCCAAGTAGTACCGTTATGATGGGTCTGTTATGATGGGTCCCATCATAACAGTACTGCTTGGACTTTGAAGAAGGGGACATACCCCGTGCAAATAAAAAAAAAGTATCACGGACAGTACTCAATTGTTTATTTTTTGTTAAAAAGTGAACTTATCCTTTTAACCTGTTCCATTTTTTTTATGAGATTGGGTGGATAGCTCTATAAATATCTCTGTTTTACCCCCTTAGGACCTATATAGTGCAAATCTTAAAGTGTCTTGTGCTAATTGTAAACACACTTATATTAATTATAAAACATCCATTCATATGTGTGAACTACCAAATGTGGCTTCCACCTGTGCAAACAAATCTTATGTTTTTCACAAGATGCCACAGGTGGAAGCCTCCTGTGTTCACTAAGCAGCACGGCAACCGCTTGGCATGGGATCCAGGAGCTAATAGAAATCACTGTAGTAGCTGTGCCTACTACAGTGATTTCTGTCTCCAGGGGGATTTTCCAGAAATGGCACATACATACTTACGCAGGGCCCTCTGATTCCTCCTGTATTCATTTGTATTGTAATTGTATTGTCCAAGCTGGATCAATGTCACTACTCACCACATACCTTGAATTCAGCTTTAAAGATCTGTTCTCTGCTGACATCTAGTGGAGAAATAGCAGAATGCAATTAATATTTTACTGCCTGTCACCCAATACAAAATTAAAGGCACAACCACCTTTCCAGACTTTTGCTGTAAAACCCATTTCACATGAGGTGGATTACATTCTTATCAGCAGGGGATCAGCTCACAGGTCCCCTGCTGATTGGTGCAGAGCGGGCAGATGACACATCAATAATAACAAAAATCACCAGCACCAAAAAATAATGTGAAATAATTCTTAACCTCCCTGGAGGTATTCCTGAGTTTAGCTCGGGTAAAGTTTCAGCACCACATGCGGTAACCCCGAGCTACACTCGGGAATACAATGCAGCATTGCTCCGGGATCCCTCGATCATTTACCTTGTCCTGCACTACTGCGATGTCCCCCCTGCAGCGTCCCCAGCCATCTCCTCCAGCCAATGCCGGCATCTGTCTTCCGGGTTCCATTCCCTGCGACGTCGGGACGTACGGGTCTTACGGGGATGTAACCGACAGGAAATTTAAAAATTTTAAAAAGTGACATTCCCTAAATACATTAAAATCACATAGTAAAACATTACTGTATCAAAGCATTTCACATACATTTTGTCCTGAGTGCTTTGTCCTGTGCCCTGCCTGCATTTTTACTGTTCTTTCTGCCTGGAAACTGAGAAACGTCCATGGCGTCCAAAAAGAGTCCCTTTAGGTCAAAAGTGGTTTTAGACCGGCTAGAGAACAGCGATAGTAAATCAGAACCACTTGCAGAATTGAATGATAATGATTCGTGGGGAAACAATTTTGCGACTTTGCTCAGTGATGTGCGAACTTGGTGCTATATTTCAAATTTCAGTGTTTTTGGTTTGATTACATTATTGAATTAAATTTATTATTATTATATTATTTTTTATGATTATTTATTAAATTATAATTTATAATTTCGCGTTTCAAATTTTAACATACCCGGGATGTTTACTAGGCTCTTGTTCAGACAGTTTTCAGTGAGATATTAAGAGAATTACAGGCCTACAATAAAAAAATGACATATTTCCATGCAAAAAAATGTACCGCTTTGAGCACAGAAATATGAACATAATGAGACCGCTAGGGAGGCTACTATGTAAAATGTTGCTGCTCCTTAGTGATATCAATAATAAAAATAAAAAATATATATATAAAACAGCACAAACAAATATTAGATATATATATTAACTCACAAAAACTCAATTAGTGCAGAAAAAAAATATTTCTGCAGAAATTTTTTTTTTGTTGAGATGGTCCCAAATATATTAGATAGGATATGATAGGATAAAGTCCTTATTCCAAGACCCTTGACCAGTGATCTTTGCTCGCCCTGGAGGTTGGAGGCTGATTACAATTACAATGTGGATCTCTGAGGCATTGAGTGAAAGGCAATAGTCTTACCTACAACTGGGGATTTCTGCCTAAACCTTGAGATTGGAGGCTGATCCGAGGAGGATCTTGGATTCATGAGTCCATAAAATTTATGGCATTTCATTCACCTATATCTGGGGAGTGCGGTGTGTGATAATACCACAAATGGGTGTGAATTCTGGTCAAGGGCCTTGGAATAAGGACTTTATCCTATCTATTATATCCTATCTAATATATTTGGAGTGGGACTATCTCAACAAAAAAAAATTTTTCTGCACAAATATTTTTTCTGCACTAGATGACACATCCATGTCCACTCACTATCTGCAGAGTGACCACTCAGTTTCTGCAGAGCAGACACGGACAGAACCTGCTCTGCTCTTTTTGGGCAACTGGTAGTTAATAGACTCCACTGTCCTTTTTACACCCCACTTCCCTTCGATCAGCTCTGCCTAAATGGAAGAGGATAGATTCCCTTCTGACCCGATCGGACCAGGAGGTAGGCGGGTGTAAATGGACACAAGTCCATTTTTACCCCCACTGTCCATAGGTATACATGGACCTTCTGACGAGGTGCCAGGTCTACCGGAAAAACTGACAGGTGGACCTGATTTGATTGCCCGTGTGAAAAGGGCCTAAGTCTTGCTGCTAGAACTGTGATTAATCTGGGAACAGAAGACGCCAATCACTTACTGACTGACACTGTTCTTGGTCCACTAAAAAGAACATCAATTCATGTTTTATCTTTTATAGGAGCCTTACAACATGGAAAGGATATTGTGGCTAGTTGCTGATGGGGACTGTGGAAAAATTAAAGCCATGATGGAAGAATTCAACGCTAAAAAACAGCTCCGATTACCAGCAGACCTTCACCAAAAGGTAGATTATAGGCATTATAATTAAACATTCGTTATTTAGTTGCTTCTGTTTTACATATTGGGGTGGATTTACTAAAGGCTAATAGATTGTACCCTTTAAAATTGCAGTTGCTCCAGAGCTTAGTGAATGAGGTAAAGCTTTACTTTGCAAAGAATACCCAATCACATGCAAGGAAAATAAAAAACAGCATTTTTGCTTGCACGTGATTGGATGATGGAAGTCAGCAGAGCTTCCCCTCATTCACTAAGCTCTGGAGCAACTGCACTTGTAAAATGCAGTCTATTTGTCTTTAGTAAATCCACTTCACTGGGTTGCCAACATTTTGGTTTTACATGGTTTTGACTCCCAGGAATCATGCACATTGGGCGTGTGCTGCTGTTTTTGTTTTTTTTTTTACAGCCAGTAAACTCCCCAGCATGTTATCCTATGACAATTTTCCTTTGTGACACATTGGGGTTGATTTACTAAAGGCAAATAGACTGTGCACTCTGTAAGTGCAGTTGCTCCAGAGCTTAGGAAATGAGGCAAAGCTTCCCTTTGCCAAGAATACCCAATTAGGCTGGAAATACATTATACAATTTTCTGTCCAATTTCTGCCAAATTCCCTTTAGATTTACCTTCAACTATGTAGCTCAAGAGCCTACCTAAGGCTGGCTATACATTACACAATTTTCTGTCCAATTTCTGCCCAATTCCCTTTAGATTTACCTTTAACTATGTAGTGCAAGAGCTTACCTAAGGCTGGCCATACATTATACAATTTTCTTGAGATTTTTACTTTAGATTTACCAAAAACCATATAATATGTGGTCAAACCTAAACAACACTTTCAGTTGTATCCAATTAGGAAGGCCCATGCGCTACATAAGTTAAAGTTTTATTTAAGCCATGCGCTACATAGTTGAAGGTAAATCTAAAGGAAAATGGGCAGAAAATGGACAGAAAATTGTATAATGTATGGGCAGCCTAATTGGATACAATTGAAAGTGTTGTTAGTTTTGACCTCCTATTATATGTTTTTTTTGTAAATCTAAACCAAAAACCTCAAGAAAATTGTATAATGTATGGCCAGCCTTACATGCAAAGAAACTAAAAAACCAGCACTTTTGCTTGTACATGATTGGATGATGGAAGTCAGCTGAGCTGCTGCTCATTTCCTAAGCTCTGGAGCAACTGCACTTACAGAGTGCACAGTCTAATTGCCTTTAGTAAATCATCCCCATAGGCTTTACTCAGCGTTTTTTGGAAGGGGAATTTTCTGGCTGGAAAAACCCCAAAACTAGTGGGTTTCAAGAGGAGTTTTTTAGCTGTAAAAATGCTCTAACGCCGGTAAATGCAGTAAAACGCAGCAAACTGGTGTTTTTGAGCCAACATTTTTAATGTGTAAAAAACGTGTCTAAACGCAACAAAACAACACTAATGTAAAGAACGTGGTAAAACGTGCATTTTTATGGCGACTTTATAGGTGTCAGAGGAAAATCCCAGATGGACTGTTTTGTTGGTAGTCAGTAGTGGCTGAGCTGTGAGCACCCCGAGTCCAAGTGTAGATAGTGTACCCTCCCAGTCACCAGACGAAATTAAACGCTCACCTTCGGGGTATGACAAAAAAAGGTCAAAAATCGCATTTCCCTTCTGGGGCATGTAAGCACTGAAGGCTCCATTCAGTCTCGAACTGTATGGTATCAATCAAACTACATATGGAAAGAGGCAAAAACAGAAGGATAGTGCTCTCCGTATAATATACTTTTATTAAAATATAAAAAACACACTTACAAAGGAGGCAAAACGTGCATAACCGAGTGCTCTAGATCACAGTGCATAGATGCAAGATAGCCGCGGGTGACGTCATAGGCGTGGCTCCTCCCCCGTACACATTACATCCTAAGACCGGACTTCGTCAGCGGGAACGGGAACAGAGCCAATCAGCACTGTCCAGGCAGAGGGTCAGGGGTTATGCAGCCTCATAGGACAGTCATTGCAGAACGAAAACTCCTCCAATAAGCTTTAACTAGTGCTCTGATAGCAGTCACAAGACTGCTATATACTGCTGATGAGAAAAGGTATTTAGCAGTTTATCTTTACTAAAATAATTGCATTTCCATGTTCTGTGTACTGTGGGAGACCAGATATAGTGAGTGCAGGGTCTGGGGAGACCAGATATAGTGAATGCAGGGTCTGGGGAGACCAGATATAGTGAGTGCAGGGTCTGGGGAGACCAGATATAGTGAATGCAGGGTCCGGGGAGACCATATATAGTGAATGCAGGGTCCTGGGAGACCAGATAGGGGGCCCAGTGAGAGGCTCACTGGGCACATTTCACTAAGCGGTATCTTACCACATCCGAGTATGCGGTAGGATACCGCACAGCATTTTTAAAAAAAAGTTTGAATTCACCAAAAAACACTACTAAAATATCCTGTGAGTTATTTTATCAAGTCATGCAATATTTTAGTAGTGAAAACTATGCAGCGTTAATGTTTTAGCTGTCTGCAGGGTTCCCACTGACAGCTGAATGTAAAAGATAGAATTGCCAGCAATTAAAAAAAATAATTTAAAAAACAGCGTGGGGTCCCCCCCCCTCCATCCATACCAAGCCCTTTGAGTCTGGTATGGGTTTTGAGGGGAACCCCCACGCCAAAAGTGAAAAAAAAATAGCGTGGGGGTACCCCCCCAAAATCCATAGCAGACCCTTTTCCGAGCATGCAGCCTGGCAGATCAGCAAACGGGGGGAATAAGCGAGCGCCCACCCCCTCTTGAACCATAGCAGGCCACATGTCCTCAACATGGGGGGGGGTGCTTTGGGGCCGGGGGGCTCCCCTCCTTAAAGCACCTTGTCCTCATGTTGATGGGTACAAGGGCCTCTTCTCCACAACCCTGGGAATTGTGGGGGTGTGTGGATGCGGGGCTGGTCGGAATCTGGAAGCCCCCTTTAGCAAGGGTGCCCCCAGATCCTTCCCCCCCCATGTGAATGAGTATGGGGTGCATGCTACCACTACCCATTCACAAAAAACACAGGAGATAGTCTTTGACAAGTCTTTTATTAAAAGAAGAAAAATAAAAGAATGCCCCCCAAAGTAAATCCAATGTCAATGTCAATCACGATGCCCGCCGACACTGCCAACCCGATACAAGAAAAAAAAGAAAGGATCCGCTCCCGATGCTGGCTCCCGGCCATCTGACTGCTCTGCTGGCTTGACAGTTGAGTATAACAAGCATGCTTTACTGCAGATACAGACTGTTTTTACTGTTGTGGGTTTAGTAACACTTTCAGTAAAATGAGTACGGTACAGTCATCCTTTATTAATGTAATATTGTTTAAACATAACATTCATTATTACATGAAGCTTGTTCTTGTGCATTTCTTCCAGATCTGTGCAGTAATCCAAGATAATAAAGACCGGTCACTGCTGCTCTCCTTCTTGTGCAGGGTGACTGATCTTGTGTCCGCCCCCTCCTATAGTTCTCTGCAGGCAGCCTGTGGTGGGTGGAACCTGCTCAGTCCCTCCCACAGCTCTTTCCTCTGCACAGGCTATATACAGCACAATGATGATGTCACCTCTACCCAGGTAATAACTGGGTTTGCAAAGTCTTTTAATGCACACAAAATAGATTTATATCTTTTGTCATTGTTAAGAATTATATTTCAATAAACGTTTTTGTACCTAGAGTTCAGCTTTAAGCTGTTAAAGGGGGGATTGTGGCTGAGTCAACTTTATTTCCATGACTGCCACACACAGCTTGGAGACCAATTATACAGTTGAAAGAAAAAGTATGTGAACCCCTTGGGATTACGTGGAGTTTTGCATGAATTGGGCATAAAATGTGCTCTGAACGTCATCTAAGTCACAACAACAGAAGAAGACAGTCTGCTGAACATAATTACTACACAAACATTAGATGTTGCCATGGTTTAATTGCACATAACATGTAAACATTCACAGTGCAGGGAGGAAAAAGTATGTGAGGCCCTAGCTTAATGACTTCTCCCAGAGCTAATTGGAGCCAGGAGTGAGCCAACCTTGACTCCAATCAGTGTGATGATATTGGATGTGTTGCTGACAGCTGTCCTGCCCTTAAAAAACACACACCTGTTTTGGGTTTACTGGTTTCAAGAAGCACTGTCTGATGTGAACCATGCCTCGCAGAAAAGAGCTCTCAGAAGACCTACGATCAAGAATTGTTGACTTGCATGAAGCTGGAAAGGGTTACAAAAGTATCTCCAAAAGCCGACTTTTTCCTCCCTGCACTGTGAATGTTTACATGTTATGTGCAATTAAACCATGGCAGCATCTAATGTTTGTGTAGTATTATGTTCAGCAGACTGTGTTCTTCTATTGTTGTGACTTAGATGACGTTCAGAGCACATTTTATGCCCAATTCATGCAAAACTCCACGTAATCCCAAGGGGTTCACATACTTTTTCTTGCAACTGTAAGTCTGAATATCAGCAGATCACAATTCTGCAAACTATTATCAGTTTGTTAAGATTTGTGACCGCGCCCTGTCAGTCACCTCCCCCTTCCTCACCCCTCCTTTTCTACTTTTATCCTTTTCGCTTCTACTTTTTCTCCTAGATTGGGCTTCTCCTATTTTGTTTTTTTTTTTATAAATACGATTTATATTCAACAATCATATATATTCAGTAGCCAAATATCTTGGACTTTATATAAGCAGGCTGCTGTTTTATGATATCACCATGCCGCTTCTCCACCTCTTCCAATCAGAGAACACTTTAAACTTGCTCAGAAAATGCAAAGCAATCTCTGAATGGCACCCATGCTGAGCGGCTCAAGTTGGACCAATGTAACCATGTATAAATATCCAGGGGCGGACTGAACATTCGAGCACTCGGGCACTGCCTGAGGGCCCGGGATCAGTAGGGGACCCCATGAGATGCCCCTGGTACCTTTTATTGGCTTTTTCATAGGCTTTTTTGGATGTGGGCGAGGACACTGGGGCCCCATGATCCCCTATTGCCCGGGGGCCCCATGAGTTGTCAGTCCGCCCCTGAAAATATCAATATGTGAAGTTCTGCTTTAAGGTGAGCTTGGACTTTAAAAGTCACCCCCTGAATACAAGTGTCAGGCAGACCATAGATGATACAATTTTCTTTTCTTCCACCATCAACGCTGATTCCCTCCCACAGCATTACTGTGTTCTGTAGTCAGGGAGCCTTCCCTGCGGCAGAACACAATGATTACTGCTGGCTGATATACCCACCGGCAGTGTTCACATGCATAAAATCAGACAGGCTGGTTGTACTGAAGTTGATCGATGGCTAGCCATCAATTCATCTATGGCCAGCTTTAGAATTTCATTATTAGTGGAAAAGCGCTTAAAGTATGAAAAGTGCAAAGGTTTAAATTGCATTGTGTTCAATAGTTTAAAGTTTTAATAGCAATAATACACACACATCTCCATCCACCCAGTCATACAATCATTGGTGGTCAGTGGCATTTTAAAAGGCCCCACCCTGCATCACTGGTGGTCCGCGGCATATTCAAACCTTCCAAAACACTCCCAGAACGTTAGTGACCAGTGGCATTTAAACTCCACCAAAACAATCCCACAATCATAGGTGATCACTGGCACTTTAAAATCCCTACATCCTATTACTGGTGGTGAGCGGCGCTTTAAAACCCAAAAAGCAATCCCAAAAGACTGGTGGTTAATGGCCTTTTAACCCCCCCCCCCCCACCTTCAATTGCAGCCTTCCCATAGGATTGATTCATTCCTTGAATCCTTCATTCTGTAGTGAGAGGAAGAGGAGGGAACAACAATATAAACAGTACTACACTATTTACATTGGTGATCTCTGTGATTGGTAATCACATCTATCCCATGGCACAGAGCCACCCTGATCGTCTCTGTGCCCTTACTAAATGTTCTCCATTGACTAATAATGGCAGGAGTAAGAGCTTTGTGTGTGTGCAAACAAAAGATTGTACTGGTACATCCATCCACCCATGTAAGGAGGTTAAACTTTTCAGGCCCCAGATTAGCACCCCCTTTAAACTTCTCTTTAGACCAGCCCCCCTAAACTTTAATTCAGACTCCAGATCAGTATCAGCTTATATCACATGACCAGAAACAAGATGTGTGGATAGTTTTCCACACCTTCCTGTATAGGCACCATGCTAGTTGAAGGTTTGATACCAGTGCTGGATTGTAGGAAAAAGCATTCAGCACTGCCAGAACATAGGGTGGGTCTGCGGGACCCTTGTATTTATTTCAAAGTCCCCAGGTTAGTTGGGAGGTATACTGTAGTCACTATGCCACAAAGAACAAAATTGTAAATTCGATCATTACATATACAGTGGGGCAAAAAAGTATTTAGTCAGCCACCAATTGTACAAGTTCTCCCACTTACAAAGATGAGAGAGGCCTGTAATTGGCATCATAGGTAGACCTCAACTATGAGAGACAAATGAGAAAACAAATCCAGACAATCACATTGGCTGATTTGGAAAGAATTTATTTGCAAATTATGGTGGAAAATAAGTATTTGGTCACCTACAAACAAGCAAGATTTCTGGCTCTCACAGACCTGTACCTTCTCCTTTAAGAGGCTCCTCTGTCCTGCACTCATTACCTGTATCAATGGCACCTGTTTGAACTTGTTATCAGTATAAAAGACACCTGTCCACAACCTCAAACAGTCACACTCCAAACTCCACTATGGTGAAGACCAAAGAGCTGTCGAAGGACACCAGAAACAACATTGTAGACCTGCACCAGGCTGGGAAGACTGAATTTGCAATAGGCAAGGAGCTTGGTGTGAACAAATCAACTGTGGGAGCAATAATTAGAAAATGGAAGACATACAAGACCACTGATAATCTCCCTCGATCTGAGGCTCCACGCAAGATCTCACCGCGTGAGTTCAAATTGATCACAAGAACGGTGAGCAAAAATCCCAGGACCACATGGGGGGACCTAGTGAATGACCTGCAGAGAGCTGGGACCAACGTAACAAAGGCTACCATCAGTAACACACTACGCCGCCAGGGACTCAGATCCTGCAGTGCCAGACGTGTCCCCCTGCTTAAGCCAGTACATGTCCGGGCCCATCTGAAGTTTGCTAGAGAGCATTTGGATGATCCAGAAGAGGATTGGGAGAATGTAATATGGTCAGATGAAACCAAAATAGAACTGTTTGATAGAAACACAACTCGTCGTGTTTGGAGGAGAGAGAATGCTGAGTTGCATCCAAAGAACACCATACCTACTGTGAAGCATGGGGGTGGCAACATCATGCTTTGGGGCTGTTTCTCCGCAAAGGGACCAGGACGACTGATCCATGTACAGGACAGAATGAATGGGGCCATGTATCGTGAGATTTTGAGTGCAAACCTCCTTCCATCAGCAAGGGCATTGAAGATGAAATGTGGCTGGGCCTTCCAACATCACAATGATCCCAAACATACCGCCCAGGCAAGGAAGGAGTGGCTTCGTAAGAAGCATTTCAAGGTCCTGGAGTGGCCCAGCCAGTCTCCAGATCTCAACCCCATAGAAAACCTTTGGAGGGAGTTGAAAGTCCGTGTTGCCCAGCGACAGCCCCAAAACATCACTGCTCTAGAGGAGATCTGCATGGAGGAATGGGCCAACATACCAGCAACAGTGTGTGCCAACCTTGTGAAGACTTACAGGAAACGTTTGACCTCTGTCATTGCCAACATAGGATATATAACAAAGTATTGAGATGAACTTTTGATATTGACCAAATACTTATTTTCCACCATAATTTGCAAATAAATTCTTTCCAAATCAGCCAATGTGATTGTCTGGATTTGTTTTCTCGATTTGTCTCTCATAGTTGAGGTCTACCTATGATGCCAATTACAGGTCTCTCTCATCTTTTTAAGTGGGAGAACTTGCACAATTGGTGGCTGACTAAATACATTTTTGCCCCGCTGTAGTTCCCTGCTTACAGGATATAGATGTGAACACCTTGTCTGGTTCGTTTAAATAATTGGGAACTACCTAGCAACTGGACACCAGAGAGACAATAAATGTCTTGGTCAGAATTAGGTAATCACGTACTATACATACTGTATATGACATCATATAAAGTGCAGGGTCAGGACTGTGAAACATACAGGGGTCAGAAGGGTGTAACATGGGGCCCTTACTTTGCTGGTGAGATCACACTGCCAGGCAGTAGGTGCATAGATCAGAGCTGAGCGCTGGAACAAGAGATTCAGCCCTGGACTTCAGGACATGACCTGGATCAGCAGGACACCAGGATTATGCTTCAATCCTGGGACAATCCCATAGACAATGCCCCACAGTTCTAGAAGGGGCAGGACTTACGTTGTGAGGAGCACAGGGACATTGCTGATAGTCCACTGTGTGTTAACTAATCTTCACTTCAGGTCTGTGAAAGAAGAACGTGGCTCCAACGTCCCCTAGCATCCAATCTCATCAATATCACAAGCGCTGCTCTGCTACATGAATCCTTGCTGCAGCTCTAGTGCTTGTGATGTGGAGAAGATCTGGCTTCAGGGGAGCTGCAGGGTGAGAAGACCAGATGAGTTTGGTGACACCCCCTCTCTATGCGGCGCTCGGGGAACATAATGGGAGCAAAATTGATGCTCAGAGAGGGTCAGAAGGTATATTGGTGCTAAGAAGGTGGTGAAGGGAATAGTAAACCTTAGCAAGGGGGACAATAATGCCCAGTGGGAGGTGGGAGGGAACAATAATGCTCTGGGGAGGGGGGGAGGTTATAAGCAGGGTATGGGAGGAACAACAATGCAAAGATTGGGTTGAGGGAATAACTAGTCCCCAGCCAAAGTAGAGAGAACAATGTTGCCCAGCGGAGGGCGAGGGGAATAAAAATACCCTAGATGACTGTGAAAGGTGGGCGAGAACAGTAGTGCACAGAACTGGGTGTGGAAAAAATAGTGGTCAGTAACGGTACCAGTGTGTATTGGGGGGAATCAGTAGTGACCTGTGGGCTGGTTTACAATAGTACCCAGAGGGCGGTGGGGAGGAACAACAGCACCCAGTAGGGGGTGAAAGTAAACAATGGTGTCAGTGGACAAAACTTACCTTGCACTGCAGTCCTTGTCCCGCGAATCTGCTCTCTTCGTCCTCCTCCTTCTGCTACCTGGACTGAGTAGACTCTGTCAAGCAGGAGATCAGTTCGTCTGCAAAGAGCTGGAGCTGTGCGCTCCATCTCTCGGTCCTAGACACACGGGATACCAGGATTCTGTTAAAATCCTGGGACAGTCCAGAGGAGTCTGGGATAGTTTTGGTGGTATTTGGGGTTATGCCAATCCAGATGGGCTTGAGACATTAAAGATCTAAGCCCTTCAAGAGCACCTATCTTTACATTTAGGCTCTCATTAAAGGGGAATGTGAGCTCTCTTATGACAGTGATAAACCTCAATTAAAAAAATGAATACATATGAAATGTTCATGACTGGGTAGGGCGAAACGCGTTGAGGCGCATGGCCTGGATGGAGCCTGGGCTGAGGCTGCTTTTACCATACAGATTGTTGGGTTTTGCTGGATGTGAGACACCTGGGACGTTCTTTCTACATTCTGTGAATGGCTGTCACAGTGCCGATCATTACTAGAGTGCCTGGGAGATGTCAAAGACTGTGCCAAAGACTGTGCTGAAAGCATGCATTGAGTGAACTCTCAGCACAGAAACTCCCGTCACCCAAGGAAACATATGTGTAGTGTGTGGGCATTAAAGCCCACCCTCTTTGCCGCTGCACATATGTGTTACATTGGCAAGAGGCTAAGATAGAGTGGATGTCACAATTTTATAGGTATGTGAAAACTGTTTTGCTCATACTTAGATATATTCTTCTTAATCCATGTAGCTGCCTTTACCCTTGCTAATATATTTTGTCTTCCTTTCTCAACAGAGCAGTTTATGGGTCATACCACCACATGGATTTCATTTGAAATTTGGATAGGCAGTTACTAATTCCCTAATCCCAGGGGCCGCCCACACCATCTACTACTGATGCCCCCCTGATGGCGGACCAGCTCTTTGCGAAAGCCAATAGTCTTCTAGCACCATCTGTATTGCCAGTTGCTGGTTTCCAAAGGATGTCTTACATTGCATTTGGAAGGATCCAAAGGATTGGGAATACTTCTTGTTTTAAACAGGGTAAAAAGAACACTCAATTTTCTTGTTAAGAAAAAAGAAATTAAAAACACATCAAGTATTAATTTCCAGGCCCTCAGGCGAGGAAGGAAATTCCTGAGCGTTCGCCACAATCAAGGCTGGAGATATTCTTTGAATATTGTGGTTCAGGCAAGACTTGCATTGTTCAGCCTTAGTCAGCAGCAGAGTAGCAGAAATGGAGCCGTTTCTGCTGTTTTTCTTTTGGTGGAGGTGGATGGGTCACTGCCAGCATGGAGTATTTCACTGAAGCAAGCACCGCTCCATCCAGATGTAGCCAATCCAAAGCCAGGCTACGGGGAGGAGAGATCTTCTAATCAACAACTCCTTCAATCAAGTTCACAATAAACAATGATTCAACTAATCAGAGCATCGCTGCTTCCCTTCAGAGATTGTGAGATTGGTAATAACAGTCTTTTGGTATGATGCAATAAAAAAAATGTCTAAAAGGCCCCACACATGAGCTTCAAAGGCATTCCTACACCTGCGCATAATTTGCATGGAAAAATGGCTTATTGTCTAACAATGTACCTATGCAGTAAACACGCTCCGTATTTTGCATTATTTCCAGACAGGGCAAAATTGATGGTATTTTTAGACCTCTAGACTCCTTAGGTATGGAAATTAAAACTACCAGGGCATGTTTTGTATTATGTTCTGAAGCGGTTGGTTTAACCTGGTCGGAACTTTTGAATATTATGTTCTGAAGTGGTTGGTTTGACCTGGTCGGAACTTTTGAATATTATGTTCTGAAGCGGTTGGTTTGACCTGGTCGGAACTTTTGAAAAGTCTGCTATTAAAGCAGTTGTGCAGCTTAAATAAGAATGTGCTTTGTAATACCTATTGTGGAAAAAAAAAGGTGTGCACCCTCCTGTACACTTTAGTGCAGCCTCTCTCAACCAGGGTTCCTTGGAACCCTAAAGCCTGGTACACACAGTAATCTGGGCTGAACAAAAAAAAACTGAGGAGCTTGTGAGAAGTTCTTTGTACAATCGATGCGATGATAGTACCGCAATCTCCCCACTGAGCTATTGTTTTCAGAACACACACGATCAGCGCTCGCAGCCATTGGCTGAAAGCACTGATCGGATGTCAGTCGGCTACTGACTTTCCAGCATGCTCGTTCGACAGAAGCCATCTGTGACATCGGCTTCTGTCAAATAATGACTTGTACACACAGACCAAATGTCAGCTGGTATCTACTACTGTACCAGCTGATTTCAGCCAATATTCAACCTGGCTATATGGGGCTTTAGGTTCCTCCAGAGCAGTGTTACTTATCCTTTTTACATTGGAGGGACCCCTGGAAAAAGTTGGAGATTTCGGGGAACCCATAAAGTAATGTTGAGATGTACAACTCACAGAACATTGGTTTGATCAGCAAGCTGTTGATATAACAGCAATTATTTTTTAAATAGTATTAAAAAATAGAATCAATATTAAAATATACATGTTTATTGTAAGACTTGTGCTTGCTTTTTTCTGAAAAAAAAAAATGCTAAACTCTGGATAAAACTTGAGATAAGCAGAGTATGGGGGGGGGGGGGGGGCAACAGAGCACACTACATGGGAGGCAGCAAGGCACATCACTTGGGAACAGTGCACACAGTGGGCCCCATTACATAGGATCAGGGCACCTGGGATCTGAGCACCTTACATAGGATCAGGGCACATGGTATCAAAGAACCTTACATGGGATCAGAGCACCTTACATAGGATCAAGGTACATGGGATCAAAGCACCTTACATGGGATCAGGGCACATGGGATCACAGCGCTTTAAATGGGATCAGGGTACATGAGATCACAGCACCTTACATGGGATCATGGCACGTGGGATCACAGCACCTTACATGGGATCATAGCACATGGGATCACAGCACCTTACATGGGATCATAGCACATGGGATCAAAGCACCTTACATGGGATCAGGGCACATGGGATCACAGCGCTTTAAATGGGATCAGGGTACATGGGATCAGATCACCTTAAATGGGATCAGGGCACATGGGATCAGAACGCTTTAAATGGGATCATAGCACATGGGATCACAGCACCTTACATGGGATCATAGCACATGGGATCACAGCACCTTACATGGGATCATGCCACATGGGATCACAGCACCTTACATGGGATCAGGGCACATGGGATCAAAGCACCTTACATAGGATCAGGGCACATGGGATCAGATCACCTTAAATGGGATCAGGGCACATGGGATCAGAACGCTTTAAATGGGATCAGGGCACATGAAATCACAGCACCTTACATGGGATCATGGCACATGAGGTCAGAGCACCTTACATGGGATGAGGGCACCTTACATGGGATCAGAGCACCTTGCATGGGATCATGGCACATAGGATCAGGTCACCTTACATGGGACCAAAATACTTTACATGGGATTAGGGCACATGGGATCACAGCACCTTACATGGGATCACAGCACCATGCATTGGATCATGGCACACAGAATCAAAGAGCCTTACATGGGATCATGGCACATAGGATCACAGCACTTCACATAGGATCAGGGCACCTTACAAGGAATCATAGCACCTTACATGAGATAAGGGCACTTTACATAGGATCAGAGCACTGCACATAGGATCAGGGCACCTTACATGGGATCAGAGCACCTTACATGGGATCAGGGGATCTTGCATGGGATCAGAGCATCTTAAATTGGATAAGGGCACCTTACATAGGATCAGAGCACCTTACATAGGATCATGGCACTGTACATGAGATCATGGCACCTTACATGGGATTAGGGCACATGGGATCAAGGCACATGGGATTAGGGCATTTTACATGGGATCATGACACATTACATGGAATCATGGCACATTACATGGGATCATGACATATTACATGGGATCAGAGCACTTTACTAGTGATGGGCCAAACACCCCCCCTGTTCGTTTCACGGTTGAACATTCGAACCTAAGGAAAATTCAACTGTGACCTTCGAATCAGAGGGGACAATTCACTAGATAAGATACCACAGCAAATCGTAAGATACCGCACAGCTGCTAAAATACTGCATAAGTTATATTATTAAGTAATGCAGTATTTTAATATAGAAAACATTATTTAATGTTTCAGCTGTCAGCGGCATGACTAGTGCACCAGAGATAGGTTCATCCAGATCCCCCCCTTTTAATTATACTTAACGCTCTCCCTCTACCAACCAGCTCCCCAGGTATACTTTTCAAACCCCCTGGCACTATACTTAACCCTTTCTATTCTTCCTTCCCACTCTAGGCCTAGTCATGCCTGCCCTGCGCTAATTCTTTTTTCTTTTCTGCTACGGGCATTTCTTTGTCAATGTTTCAGCTGTCAGCGGCATTGTCCGGCAATTAAAATTTGTTTAAAAAAAACAGTGTAGGGTTCCTCCCTCCCCATGCCTACCAAGCCCTTCAGGTCTGATATGGATTTTGAGGGGAACCCCCCACGCCAAAATAAAAAAAAAATGTGTGGGCATTCCTCCCAAAATCCATACCAGACCCTTATTCGACCATGCAGCCAGCAGGTCAGGAAAGGAAGGGGAACGAGTGAGCGCCCTACCCCCGAACCATACCAGGCCACATGTCCTCAGCATGGTGGGGAGCTTTTGTGGGGACAAGGGGCCCCCCAGATCCCGGACCCCCTCTATGTAAATGAGTATGGGGTACAAGGTACCGCTGCTTATTCACAAAAAAAAGTGCAGTGTAAAAAATGACAGTAGACATTGTTTGACAAATCCTTTATTAAAAACAAAAATATGTCCCCCTGAAGTAGATCCAAGGTCAATCACGATGCCACCTTACATGGGATCGAAGCACCTTACATGGGACCAGGGCACCTTACATGGGATCGGAGCACCTTACATGGGATCTGACTAAAGACTGTTTTAAGCCTGCTGTGACTCCTTGTGGCTTCACAGCTGGCTCCCCACCACAAATGCACGAGCTGCACTGTGATCTGTGAGTGGCCCTGCAGCTTCCTAGGAACTTTGAACTGTCCCAGGAGACTGCAGGAGGTGAGGAGCGGGACAAATTTCCTCTGGGATCACCCAGGCAATGGCAGCAGAAGTGAGAGTGAGAACTTGTCAAAACCAAGTACCCACTCCCCCTTCCCCTTCCAAAATAAAACAGCTTTGCATTAGTGGCAGAGTAGGGAGGAAAGGAGTAGGAACAGCAAAACTTGCAAAACAGTTTACATCAAAATCAACATTTATTCCTTTAGTCTTCCTAGGACCAATGTTTTTTGAATCTTCAATCCATTACTATGTGTTTGTTTAGCACCATAGAGATTTAGAGAAGCCCAACTTGGGAAACATTGTCTGTAGCGCAACCCATCTCCACCTAAAAGAGCCCTGGAGAACACAAGGTGGTTCCATAGACTCTGCACCTCATCGGTGGGGGACTCCAGAAGAGGCTTGAGACTGCTCTGTGCAAAACCATTGCACAGAGAAGTTCAGTTTGACATTTTGACAGTACATATACAGCGGCAAAATCATGTATATATATATACGTGATTATTATTATTATACAGGATTTATATATGTGGCTGCACATTTGCGTGCAATTAAAAAAAACGTGCTGAGTACGTGCGCCCCCAGCACACATGTCCGATACTCACGGAAAGGTCCCGATCTCCTCTTGTGATCGGAACCTTTCCCGATCATGTGACAGCAAATCACGGCAGTCACATGACCCAAAAACCCCACCTGCCTCCCGGCTTCTGAAACCCTTAAAGGATCGGGAGGTGCCGGCACCAAGGAGTTAAGGTCCTGGAATAGCCTAGCCAGTCTCCAGACCTTAATCCTATGGAAAATTTATGGACGGAGATGAAACTTCCAGTTGCCAAGTGACAGCCAAGAAACCTGAAGGATTTAGAGATCATTAGATTAGCGTGGACCAAAATCCCCCCTGAGATGTGTGCAAACCTGGGAACCAACTACAAGAAACATCTTACCTCTTCTGTGCTTGCCAACAAGGGTTTCTCCACCAAGTATGTTTTGTTTGCGGATCAAATACTTATTTTGCTCACAGAACTGCGACTCAATTTATATCATTTGTATCATGTTTTTCCTGGATTTTTGGTTAATATTCTGTCTCTGTCATTTAAAATACACTTCCGATAAAAAAAATTACAGACCTTTCATTTCTTTCTCAGTGGGCAAACTTTCAAAATCTGCAGGGGATCAAATCATTATTTTCCCCACTGTATTTACAAATTCAGATGCTAGAGGGCAGCAGATCTCTACACTGGCACAGCAAATGCAAGATGTACAGAGGTGAAAGTTCAGTGCAAATGCAAATTAAAAGCAAATGCAAGAATGAGACACTTGAAAAAAGCATCAGTACCGTATTTGCCGGCGTATAAGACGACTGGGCGTATAAGACGACCCCCTACTTTTCCTGCTAAAATGTAGTGTTTGGGCTATACTTGCCGTATAAGACTACCCCTCTTCCAATGCAAAACAGTGGGAGGAATAGTGCCCCATCATCGGTGTCAGTGGCAGGAATAGTGCCCCATCATTGGTGTCAGTGGCAGGAATAGTGCCCCATCATTGGTATCAGTGGGGGAATAGGTGCCCCATCATTGGTATCAGTGGCAGGAATAGTGCCCCATCATTGGTGTCAGTGGCAGGAATAGTGCCCCATCATTAGTATCAGTGGGGGAAATAGGTGCCCCATCATTGGTATCAGTGGCAGGAATAGTGCCCCATCATTGGTATCAGTGGCAGGAATAGTGCCCCATCATTGGTATCAGTGGCAGGAATAGTGCCCCATCATTGGTATCAGTGGGAGGAATAGTGCCCCATCATCGGTATCAGTGGCGGGAATAGTGCCCCATCATCGGTATCAGTGGCGGGAATAGTGCCGCATCATCGGTATCAGTGGCGGGAATAGTGCCCCATCATCGGTGTCAGTGGCGGGAATAGTGCCCCATCATCGGTGTCAGTGGCGGGAATAGTGCCCCATCATCGGTGTCAGTGGCGGGAATAGTGCCCCATCATCGGTGTCAGTGGGGGGAATAGTGCCCCATCATCGGTGTCAGTGGCGGGAATAGTGCCCCATCATCGGTATCAGTGGGGGGAATAGTGCCCCATCATCGGTGTCAGTGGGGGGAATAGTGCCCCATCATCGGTGTCAGTGGCGGGAATAGTGCCCCATCATCGGTGTCAGTGGCGGGAATAGTGCCCCATCATCGGTGTCAGTGGCGGGAATAGTGCCCCATCATCGGTGTCAGTGGCGGGAATAGTGCCCCATCATCGGTGTCAGTGGCGGGAATAGTGCCCCATCATCGGTGTCAGTGGGGGGAATAGTGCCCCATCATCGGTGTCAGTGGGGGGAATAGTGCCCCATCATCGGTATCAGTGGGGGGAATAGTGCCCCATCATCGGTATCAGTGGGGGGAATAGTGCCCCATCATCGGTATCAGTGGGGGGAATAGTGCCCCATCATCGGTATCAGTGGGGGGAATAGTGCCCCATCATCGGTATCAGTGGGGGGAATAGTGCCCCATCATCGGTATCAGTGGGGGGAATAGTGCCCCATCATCGGTATCAGTGGGGGGAATAGTGCCCCATCATCGGTATCAGTGGGGGGAATAGTGCCCCATCATCGGTATCAGTGGGGGGAATAGTGCCCCATCATCGGTATCAGTGGGGGGAATAGTGCCCCATCATCGGTATCAGTGGGGGGAATAGTGCCCCATCATCGGTATCAGTGGGGGGAATAGTGCCCCATCATCGGTGTCAGTGGGGGGAATAGTGCCCCATCATCGGTGTCAGTGGGGGGAATAGTGCCCCATCATCGGTGTCAGTGGGGGGAATAGTGCCCCATCATCGGTGTCAGTGGGGGGAATAGTGCCCCATCATCGGTGTCAGTGGGGGGAATAGTGCCCCATCATCGGTGTCAGTGGGGGGAATAGTGCCCCATCATCGGTGTCAGTGGGGGGAATAGTGCCCCATCATCGGTGTCAGTGGGGGGAATAGTGCCCCATCATCGGTGTCAGTGGGGGGAATAGTGCCCCATCATCGGTGTCAGTGGGGGGAATAGTGCCCCATCATCGGTGTCAGTGGGGGGAATAGTGCCCCATCATCGGTGTCAGTGGGGGGAATAGTGCCCCATCATCGGTGTCAGTGGGGGGAATAGTGCCCCATCATCGGTGTCAGTGGGGGGAATAGTGCCCCATCATCGGTGTCAGTGGGGGGAATAGTGCCCCATCATCGGTGTCAGTGGGGGGAATAGTGCCCCATCATCGGTGTCAGTGGCGGGAATAGTGCCCCATCATCGGTGTCAGTGGCGGGAATAGTGCCCCATCATCGGTGTCAGTGGCGGGAATAGTGCCCCATCATCGGTGTCAGTGGCGGGAATAGTGCCCCATCATCGGTGTCAGTGGCGGGAATAGTGCCCCATCATCGGTGTCAGTGGCGGGAATAGTGCCCCATCATCGGTGTCAGTGGCGGGAATAGTGCCCCATCATCGGTGTCAGTGGCGGGAATAGTGCCCCATCATCGGTGTCAGTGGCGGGAATAGTGCCCCATCATCGGTGTCAGTGGCGGGAATAGTGCCCCATCATCGGTGTCAGTGGCGGGAATAGTGCCCCATCATCGGTGTCAGTGGCAGGAATAGTGCCCCATCATCGGTGTCAGTGGCAGGAATAGTGCCCCATCATCGGTGTCAGTGGCAGGAATAGTGCCCCAACATTGGTGTCAGTGGGAGGAATAGTGCCCCAACATTGGTGTCAGTGGGAGGAATAGTGTCCCAACATTGGTGTCAGTGGGAGGAATGGTATCCCATCGGTGTCAGTGGGGGGTGGAATAGTGCCCCATCATTGGTGTCAGTGGGGGGGGGGGGAATAGTGCCCCGTTGTTGGTGTCAGTGGGGGAGTAATAGTGCCCCATCGTTGGTGTCAGTGGGAGGAATAGTGCCCCGTTGTTGGTGTCAGTGGGGGGGAGTAATAGTGCCCCATCGTTGGTGTCAGTGGGAGGAATAGTGCCCCATCATTGGTGTCAGTGGGAGGAATAGTGCCCCATCATTGGTGTCAGTGGGAGGAATAGTGCCCCATCATTGGTGTCAGTGGGGGGAATAGTGCCCCATCATCGGTGTCAGTGGGGGGAATAGTGCCCCATCATCGGTGTCAGTGGGGGGAATAGTGCCCCATCATCGGTGTCAGTGGGGGGAATAGTGCCCCATCATCGGTGTCAGTGGGGGGAATAGTGCCCCATCATCGGTGTCAGTGGGGGGAATAGTGCCCCATCATCGGTGTCAGTGGGGGGAATAGTGCCCCATCATCGGTGTCAGTGGGGGGAATAGTGCCCCATCATCGGTGTCAGTGGGGGGAATAGTGCCCCATCATCGGTGTCAGTGGGGGGAATAGTGCCCCATCATCGGTGTCAGTGGGGGGAATAGTGCCCCATCATCGGTGTCAGTGGCGGGAATAGTGCCCCATCATCGGTGTCAGTGGCGGGAATAGTGCCCCATCATCGGTGTCAGTGGCGGGAATAGTGCCCCATCATCGGTGTCAGTGGCGGGAATAGTGCCCCATCATCGGTGTCAGTGGCGGGAATAGTGCCCCATCATCGGTGTCAGTGGCGGGAATAGTGCCCCATCATCGGTGTCAGTGGCGGGAATAGTGCCCCATCATCGGTGTCAGTGGCGGGAATAGTGCCCCATCATCGGTGTCAGTGGCGGGAATAGTGCCCCATCATCGGTGTCAGTGGCGGGAATAGTGCCCCATCATCGGTGTCAGTGGCGGGAATAGTGCCCCATCATCGGTGTCAGTGGCGGGAATAGTGCCCCATCATCGGTGTCAGTGGCAGGAATAGTGCCCCATCATCGGTGTCAGTGGCAGGAATAGTGCCCCAACATTGGTGTCAGTGGGAGGAATAGTGCCCCAACATTGGTGTCAGTGGGAGGAATAGTGCCCCAACATTGGTGTCAGTGGGAGGAATAGTGTCCCAACATTGGTGTCAGTGGGAGGAATGGTATCCCATCGGTGTCAGTGGGGGGTGGAATAGTGCCCCATCATTGGTGTCAGTGGGGGGGGGGGGAATAGTGCCCCGTTGTTGGTGTCAGTGGGGGAGTAATAGTGCCCCATCGTTGGTGTCAGTGGGAGGAATAGTGCCCCGTTGTTGGTGTCAGTGGGGGGGAGTAATAGTGCCCCATCGTTGGTGTCAGTGGGAGGAATAGTGCCCCATCATTGGTGTCAGTGGGAGGAATAGTGCCCCATCATTGGTGTCAGTGGGAGGAATAGTGCCCCATCATTGGTGTCAGTGGGGGGAGGAATAGTGCCCCGTCGGTGTCAGTGGGAGGAATAATGCCCCATCATTGGTATCAATGACACCAATGATGGGGCACTATTCCTCCCACTGACACCAATTACACTTGCTGACCCTGTTCTAGTATGGTGCTGCTGCAGCCAGCATATGTGGTTGCAGCAGCACCTCTACACTGAACACTTACCTGCTGCTACTGCACTCGATTTTCGTGGGGCCACTCGGCTCCGCCCCCTCACCGGCGATTGGCCGCCTGTGTGCCTTTCCTGAGCTACAGTTCTGGCGGCCAATCACCGGTGAGGAGGCGGAGCCGAGCAGCCACCCGAACATCCAGTGGCCGAACTGAGGGAGCAGCCGAGCTTCCTGGACCGGATCGTCGTGGGACCGGAGCCAGGTAAGAGACAGCCCCTGTCCACCCCTGTACTTAGTGTCCCTTCCGTTGGAAGGGGGGGGGGGGGGGCAGCACCGCGCCGCCCCCCTAAAAAGTGTCAGTATGCCGTATACCGGCGTATAAGACGACCCCCGACTTCAGAGAAGATTTTCAAGGGGTAAAAAGTCGTCTTATACGCCGGCAAATACGGTATATACATGTGCCTACTGGCAAACTTGGAAGGGACATACCTAGGCACAATATTACATAGAATGATGAAAGAATGTATTGTAGCACTTGGGGTGCCCATGCTCAGTACTCATATTCCTCATGCTCAATGTTACGGTGACTAGCTGTGCCGCGCTCCATGGTCCTGCGCGGGCTCATGGCTTTCTCTCTCTCTCCACTGTACAAAACAGGATTTCCTGCCTCCCAGCAATGCACCCATGAAGCCTGAACATGTGACCCCAAAAACGCAGTGCATTTTCAATGTTTTTTGTTGTGTTACCACTGAATTCTATGGAAGGTGCAGGACTTTTCAAACTGAAGCACAAATGCAGCACACTAATGTGAACAGCTACATACGATGTAACCACTTCCTGTCAGGCCCATGTATATAAACGACCGGACGGTGGCAGTGCAGGGGCGCGTTGCCATTCATAAATGGCACCCACCATTTAAGCCTGTGCGCGCTCCCTGGGAAGGCGATCCAGAACACCGATCGCTGTGCGGGACCTCAGTGTGAGGTCGTGATCACTGATTGGCCAATCAGTGACCACATGAATAGTAGTAAGCAAAATATCCCTTTCTGACATCATTGCTTACTACTAGTGAAATCTGTGAATGATCACAGAGATCACATGGTACAGGGCTATTCACAACAGCCTTGTACCATGTGACAAGCTGTGACCAATCACAGCTCTCACAGTATTTCTCAATGTCTGCAAGAATGCAGCCAGAGAGAAGGAGAAATTATTGCTTTTATAGCCTTTATGGCTATAAAAGCAATCAGTGTAAAAAAAAAAAAATCATCACACCCCCCCCCCCCACAAGTAGTACTGTGTCACTATGGTGACACTGTACTGCTAGCGTGACAGTATGTAAAAAAAAAAAACCATAACAAATATAAAAAAATAAAAGAAATTTACAAAAAATATAATTTTTGGTTATAAACTAATTTGGATAATTGTTTTAACTAAAAAGATAGATGAATACATTTTGGCCAAGATTTACGAAGAAAGATTATTTATCTGCAAAATCTTATAAGAAAAGCACTTTTTTTCAAAATGTTTGGACTTTTTCATTTACATTGCAAAAAAAAAAATCCCAGTGATGAATAAATACCAGCAAAATAAAGTTTTGTCTGTCTCAAAAAAAAATGCTAAAAAATTAATATGGGTACAGTGTTGCATGACTGCGCAACTGTCATTTCAAAGTGTGATAGCACTGAAAGCTGAGAATTGGCCTGGACAGGAAGGGGGTGAAAGTGTCCGGACTTGAAGTGGTTAAAGGGGCATCATTTTCATGTGCTTTTGTTGTGCTGGACAGATGCGTTTTATCACAAAAAAAGCGCATTAGTGGAAAGAGGCCTCCCCCCCCCCCCCGGGTCACATAAAAGCAGATTTTGAATTTATGCGACTTACAGTGAAGTCGGGTGACCTGCTGATTTCATTGCGATTTGCAAGACGTCTGACACAGATGTAAATCACACCAAACGTAGTGCATGTAGTACTGTAGAAATCGGTACGTCTCTGACCAAGTCAGAACCGCACCGATATGACCGCTCTAGTAGCGGACAATAGGGTGTGACTTGGTCTATGATTTCAAGTCGCCTGGCATGCAAATCGCACCCGATGTGACCGGGGTTTAGGCAAATGACTCAATGTCCCGTCTTTTACAGGCATGAGGGTGCACAGGTGTTGCATCCATCCCCATACCAGCGTCCCATTTTAGTCTATTGGGACACACGGCTGCATGGACACAGCTGCTGTGGCCCTATATGACATGTGGTTGCGGGTCCCCAAACGCACACACTGTTCTGAACATTCAGTTTAAAAAGATGGAAAGTACATTCATAGAAAACAAAGGTGTGCAAAATCTTACAGTTCCATTTCCTTTCAAAGCTGCCACAGCCTGAGTGGAGTAGCAGTCCTATAAAAGGACCTTTGCTCTGTGTGTGGAAGCAGTGGTCTCTCTCCTGGGGTGTGACACACCCCCTGCTGAGTCAGAATCAGTACTCTCCAATCAGCAGGACACTCATTGATTGCTTCACTGATTGCAGAGCCATATACAGTATCTGACACAGCAGGGGCCCTGTGTGTTGGACCATTGCAGAGAGACCACTGCTTCCACACATAGAACAAAGGTCCTTCTCTTCAGCTCATACCCAACATTGGGCTTCAACATTCTGACTTGTACCTAATGTAGCACTACCCCCTTAGGAGTTGCAATAGATTTGGGTCCCCCTATAGTCCTGCACAGCCAAGCAACACACATTTTCCACTCAGACTTGCATCAGGAGGCAGTGACCAGTCCTTGAGCTTCGTTTTGAAGTTTTATTAGGGGGTTCAGAACTTGGATGGGGTGAGGGGCGTATAGGATGGCCGGGGGGAACGGCAACAGAAGGCAAATTCCTTAGCAATGATGTACAAGTCTATACAGCAAAATGTCTCTTCTGGAGAGCTACCCAGCGTCCACTGTAGTACCGCCCCCGAGGACTCCTCTCCTCATCCACATGTACTGGGTGCATCATTGGGCAGGGAATCCAATGCTTGCCACTTCAGAGTGTACAGTCCCGGGTAAGAGAACAAATCGAGCTTCCCACCAGAGGGCTCCTCTTCCCTTACTGGCAGGGTGCAGGCTTCTTCACTTGGTCCCCTCCTGTGCTGCCAGTGACTGCTACCAGACCTTCTAGCTGGGCCGCTCCTTCCCTGCTGTACAGGTGGGCCTCTCTCAGGGGACAGAAGTCCCAAATTATCTTACAGGGTCCTGTGCCTGTAGGTGAGCCCCTCTCCATCCGGGCACCCTAACATCCTATCCTACTAACTGCTCCTCCATGTACCCCTCCACTGAATGCCTGCTATCCTACTAACTACCCCTCCATGTACCCCTCCACTGAGTGCCTGCTATCCTACTAACTACCCCTCCCTGTAAAGCGCCACTGAGTGCCTGCTATCCTACTAACTACCCCGCCCTGTAAAGCGCCACTGAGTGCCTGCTATCCTACTAACTACCCCTCCCTGTAAAGCGCCACTGAGTGCCTGCTATCCTACTAACTACCCCTCCCTGTAAAGCGCCACTGAGTGCCTGCTATCCTACTAACTACCCCTCCCTGTAAAGCGCCACTGAGTGCCTGCTATCCTACTAACTACCCTTCCCTGTACCCCGCCACTGTGTGCCTGCTATCCTACTAACTACCCTTCCCTGTACCCCGCCACTGTGTGCCTGCTATCCTACTAACTACCCCTCCCTGTACCCCGCCACTGAATGCCTGCTATCCTACTAACTACCCCTCCCTGTACCCCGCCACTGAGTGCCTGCTATCCTACTACCTGTCCCTGCACCCTGCCACTGAATGCCTGCTATCATACTAACTACCCCTCCCTGTACCCCGCCACTGAGTGCCTGCTATCCTACTACCTGTCCCTGCACCCTGCCACTGAATGCCTGCTATCCTACTAACTACCCCTCCCTGTACCCCGCCACTGAGTGCCTGCTATCCTACTAACTACCCCTCCCTGTAACCAACCACTGAGTGCCTGCTATCCTACTAACTACCCCTCCCTGTACCCCGCCACTGTGGGGGGAGGGAGGTCCTTGTAGAAGCAGCCCGGTGTAACGGCAAGATGTGTATCCTATGAAGAAATGTCTCCCCTGAAGCAACTGCGCATGTGCCGGTTTTAGACAGAAGAAGCCGATCGCCATCTTTAGCACAGAGCTGCCACAGTTAACCCCTTACAGGCTGCACTGCTGAAGCTGATTCCGCGGATCACTAGCCGCCGACGCTCCCGTAAGATGGATCCAAGCTGCGTACTGGGGAGCATAATGGATCGGAGAGAGGACAGTGACATGGGGAGGACTGTGAAATGGGGGGGGGGGGGGCAGTGACATGGGGACGACTGTGAAATGTGGGGGGGCACAGTGACATGGGGAGGACTGTGAAATGTGGGGGGGCACAGTGACATGGGGAGGACTGTGAAATGTGGGGGGGCACAGTGACATGGGGAGGACTGTGAAATGTGGGGGGGCACAGTGACATGGGGAGGACTGTGAAATGTGGGGGGAGACAGTGACATGGGAGGATAGTGACGTGGGGAAGCAGTGACATGGAGAGGATGGTGACATGGAAGAGAACACTGACATAGGGGGGAGTGACATGGGGGGATGAGAGATATGGGGGGGCTGACATGGGGAGGGTAGTGGCATGTGGGGGACCTGACATGGGGTAGACAGTGACATTGGGGGGCGTGACATGCGGGACAGTGACATTGGGGGGGGCATGAAATGGGGAGGAAAGTGACATAGGGAGGGGGTATTGACATGAGGACAGTGTCATGGGGAGGACAGTGACATGTGAGGGGGTCAGTGATATGGGGGGGCAGTGTCACTCACACTGTCATCCCCATGTCACTGACACCGCCCCCCATGTCACCACACTGACACTGCAACCTCCATATCACTGCCACTGCTCCCCCATGTCACCGGCACTGTCCTCCCCTTCATGTCACTTCACTGCTCCCCCATGTCACCGGCACTGTCCTCCCCTTCATGTCACTGACATTCCTCTCCCCCCATATCACTGACACTGTCCGATGTCCCTGCAGAGAATTTGGCATGTAACAGCCCCCATTTGTGGGATACACAAATTACCTCTACACCGGCCTCCCTGTCAATCTGGCCCCCTTGTGCCTCTCAGTCCCCCTGCGGTCCATGCTGAGACTTGCAGTCCACCCACCGAGCTTCTCCTTACCCCATGAAGACAGATCTCATCTCCCTGGCCGAGGCTCTGTCCTCCGAGATATAAGTACATGTTCCCTGTCTGGTAACCTCCCACTCTCACAGCACTTCCGGATACAGGGCTAAGCCACGCCCACCGTCTGCACAGGAAAAAGGGGCGGAGTCCTAGCTGAGGCACTTGCGCACACAGGACTTGCGTGTCAGTCAGAGCCAGGCTGAGCTCAGAGGAGGATGTAGGATGGAGAGCGGGAGGAGTCCAGAGGAGCGACACACCCCCGGTCACTACCAATTCATGCAAATCTATTTCCAGAGTCACCGCTGGAAATAGATTTCCAGCGGTGACTCTGGAAATAGTGAGTCACTGGGAGAAAACTCCCAGTGATTTCTCTGGGAGTTGCTTTTCTCCCTGGAACAACGAGAAAAGCAACTCCCAGAGAAATCACTGACAGGGGCGGATTCCCATAATAGGCACACCCACTTTTCATAGTGAAAGACTATTTCTGCCTCAGAAAAGATCCCTCTCCACCAATGGACGGGAATTCTGATCAGTGGGCAGGGCGAGGGAATGTTTTCTTGCAATGTGTGCCGTCCAATCACATCTCTCCCTTCTCCGTCCAATCACATCTCTCCCTTCTCCGATGACAAGAGCGAGCCCACAGCCAGGACAAGTCCCAACATGTCCAGCTTAGCCACGCCCACCGTCTGCACAGGAAAAAGGGGCGGAGTCCTAGCTGAGGCACCTGCGCACACAGGACCTGCGTGTCAGTCAGAGCCAAGCTGAGCTCAGAGGAGGATGTAGGATGGAGAGCGGGAGGAGTCCGGAGGAGCGACACACCCCCGGCCACTACCAATTCATGTAAATCTATTTCCAGAGTCACCGCTGGAAATAGATTTCCAGCGGTGACTGGAAATCGTGAGTCACTGGGAGAAAACTCCCAGTGATTTCTCTGGGAGTTGCTTTTCTCCCTGGAACAACGAGAAAAGCAACTCCCAGAGAAATCACTGACAGGGGCGGACTCCCATAATAGGCACACCCACTTTTCATAGTGAAAGACTATTTCTGCCTCAGAAAAGATCCCTCTCCACCAATGGACGGGATTTCTGTTCAGTGGGCGAGGCGAGGGAAAGTTTTCTTGCCATGTGTGCTGTCCAATCACATCTCTCCCTTCTCCGTCCAATCACATCTCTCCCTTCTCCGATGACAAGAGCGAGCCCACAACTACGACAAGTCCCAACATGTCCAGCTTAGCCAAGAAGAGGACTTCTACCGCTGGATGGACCCCCCGATGTCCGTACACAGCGCCACACTGGACCGTCCTCTGAGAGCCGGGCTGAGGGGAGGATGGAGAGCCAGGAGCGCGGAGGCAGGTAAGAAATCCCCTTCTATCTCCTATTATTCTTCTATCTGTGATTGGGGGGATTTTATTATTGTCTGTTATTAGCGATTCTATCTACTGCTAATATTTGATGTACTATTATTATTGTTTATTTCTATTGGGATGATTATTTATATCTAATAAATGGGGTATGTAGCGCTGGAGAACAGATAACAAGCACAGGGACTGTAACAATATGAAATAATCATACAGAAGTTCATATAATGACTCATATATAACGGTCAGAAGCAAAAACGGAGATGATCCAATGCTGCTCCAGATCACATTCAGTGAGATAAAGGAAGATAGTGAGGTTGTGCGCTTACCACAAGTACACACAATATGAGCATTGTACGCAGTTCAACAGCAACCGGGCATCATGGTCTGGTCAATAGCCTGGGCACCCTCTGGTCACATCCGAACATCTAGGTTACAGGTACACCGCTAACCAAGCTCCCTCTGGCTTTCCAATCCAAAACGCCACCTTACATGAGCTCATTGAAAAACGAGCCGGGAGGCAAGAAAGCGCTTATAGTGAAGTACGTTTATTGAAAACACAAGATGTAAGCAGAACAACCAGAACTTACATCGACAAAATATACATCCAGGCCCAAATAAATAGGCTCCCTGGTGGTTAGTGGTTCATACAACATGCACTGCATACAGAACCAGGTCCAATAGATGAAACCCTGGTGGCTAGTGGTACCATGAGTATATAGTCATGTAATAATGGGTAATGCAGATATACTCATCCAGGTCTGGTGAGGCAGTTCCCTGGTGGCTAGTGGATCCTCAATAGCAAAGGCGTCAGTAGGGTGGATCCCCTAACATGTTTCGAGCTACAGCTCGTTTTCAAAGGGAATTTGCCTTTGAAAACGAGCTGTAGCTCGAAACATGTTAGGGGATCCACCCTACTGACGCCTTTGCTATTGAGGATCCACTAGCCACCAGGGAACTGCCTCACCAGACCTGGATGAGTATATCTGCATTACCCATTATTACATGACTATATACTCATGGTACCACTAGCCACCAGGGTTTCATCTATTGGACCTGGTTCTGTATGCAGTGCATGTTGTATGAACCACTAACCACCAGGGAGCCTATTTATTTGGGCCTGGATGTATATTTTGTCGATGTAAGTTCTGGTTGTTCTGCTTACATCTTGTGTTTTCAATAAACGTACTTCACTATAAGCGCTTTCTTGCCTCCCGGCTCGTTTTTCAATGAGCTCATGTAAGGTGGCGTTTTGGATTGGAAAGCCAGAGGGAGCTTGGTTAGCGGTGTACCTGTGACCTAGATGTTCGGATGTGACCAGAGGGTGCCCAGGCTATTGACCAGACCATGATGCCCGGTTGCTGTTGAACTGCATACAATGCTCATATTGTGTGTACTTGTGGTAAGCGCACAACCTCACTATCTTCCTTTATCTCACTGAATGTGATCTGGAGCAGCATCGGATCATCTCCGTTTTTGCTTCTTACCGTTATATATGAGTCATTATATGAACTTCTGTATGATTATTTCATATTGTTACAGTCCCTGTGCTTGTTATCTGTTCTCCAGCGCTACATACCCCATTTATTAGTTTATTCCAAGGTTTTGAGGTTTACCCTGTATGTTAGCTGCTCATCTGATCTGTTTGCGCTCACTTACCCACCTTTATATCTGATTATTTATATCTATTCTTTTATTATTCTTCGTTACATTACATATAACGAAGAATAATAAATTCTTAGATTGTACACCCCTTGAGGGTAAGGGACCGATGTGAATGTTCAATATATATATGTGTAAAGCGCTGCGTAAATTGACGGCGCTATATAAGTACCTGAAATAAATAATAATGAGTTGGACCGCACTTTACAGAGGAGCCTTGGTGAGGCAGTGCGGCTTCCACATACATTTGCAAATGTCTACAACTAAAATCTATATGAGCAGATATAGATTTTTCCGTAGGTTACCGTGGTTATATAGCTTGTAAAGTTCATGGACTTACTGTGCAATGGGCTAAAGAGAGCTTGTAGATAGTCCTCCTTTGGGCTACCTCGAGGGGAATTTACTTAAAATGGGTGCAGACAGGATCCGAAGTTGTTGTGCATCATAAGCAATCAACTTCTCACTTCAGCTTGTTGAGTGAAGGTTTGAAATGGACACAAGGAGCTGAGTGGTTGCTATACTCAGTGGCTCCAGATTCTGTCTTCTTCCTTTTTAAGTAAACTCCCACTCAAAATACTACAAAGCTCTTTACTGCTGTCCCGTCTGCGTGTGCACGCCCAACTGTAAAACGGGGAAGAAGGTGTACCCCTTTACGGAGGATAGACAGCAGGACCTGTTCGCCTAAAGTGTGGTTTTCCCATGGGCGTGGTCAACCCACCGTTCTTTACACAACACTGTTGTGAGAGAGGTGGGTGGTTAAATTTCCAGACAAGCAACAAACCACTGGCTGTTGTATTGCAGAACGGGTAGGGCGGTTGCGTGCCTCTCGCGCGCCCCCTACTTGTTTTGCAATATCACGTTTTAAACGTGATTTTGCCCAGCGGTGCCACCTTGTGGCCATTTTTTCCACGGTGGCTGGATGGCAAGCAGTTAAATACCCCTACCTACCTGCTCGATGTCTTCTCCAGCTCTGTAACCTGATCTGCACATGCACAGCTCAGCCTACAGCTCCGGGCCAGTCTCTGTGTTTCAGAATGAATAGCTCCTGTGCATGCGCAGAAGTGATGTCATCTTGTGCCAGCCAATGAAGATGGAGAAGATGCAGGACAGGATTGTTGGCGGAAACGTGATTATATCGCTCCATTTGGTTCCATTTTTATTTCTGTTGTGAATGTTCCAACAGGAAGACTCTTGTATGAATAGCACATCTGCCTTGCAGTAAAAATGGGTCATGGGTTCGATTCCCGACCATGGCGTCTCCTGCATGGAGTTTGCATGTTCTCCCTGTGCCTGCGTGGGTTTCCTCCGGGTGCTCCGGTTTCCTCCCGCACTCCAAAGACATGCTGATAGGTTAACTGGATCCTGTCTAAATTGGCCCTAATATGTGCATGTATGAATGTGAGTTAGGGTCCTTAGATTGTACACCCCTTGAGGGTAAGGGACCGATGTGAATGTTCAATATATATATGTGTAGAGCGCTGCGTAAATTGACGGCGCTATATAAGTACCTGAAATAAATAATAATGAGTTGGACTGCACTTTACAGAGGAGCCTTGGTGAGGCAGTGCGGCTTCCACATACATTTGCAAATGTCTACAACTAAAATCTATATGAGCAGATATAGATTTTTCCGTAGGTTACCGTGGTTATATAGCTTGTAAAGTTCATGGACTTACTGTGCAATGGGCTAAAGAGAGCTTGTAGATAGTCCTCCTTTGGGCTACCTCGAGGGGAATTTACTTAAAATGGGTGCAGACAGGATCCGAAGTTGTTGTGCATCGTAAGCAATCAACTTCTCACTTCAGCTTGTTGAGTGAAGGTTTGAAATGGACACAAGGAGCTGAGTGGTTGCTATACTCAGTGGCTCCAGATTCTGTCTTCTCCCTTTTTAAGTAAACTCCCCCTCAAAATACTACAAAGCTCTTTACTGCTGTCCCGTCTGTGTGTGCACGCTCGACTGTAAAATGGGGAAGAAGGTGTACCCCTTTACGGAGGATAGACAGCAGGACCTGTTCGCCTAAAGTGTGGTTTTCCCATGGGCGTGGTCAACCCACCGTTCTTTACACAACACTGTTGTGAGAGAGGTGGGTGGTTAAATTTCCAGACAAGCAACAAACCACTGGCTGTTGTATTGCAGAACGGGTAGGGCGGTTGCGTGCCTCTCGCGCGCCCCCTACTTGTTTTGCAATATCACGTTTTAAACGTGATTTTGCCCAGCGGTGCCACCTTGTGGCCGTTTTTCCACGGTGGCTGGATGGCAAACTGTTAAATACCCCTACCTACCTGCTCGATGTCATCTCCAGCTCTGTAACCTGATCTGCACATGCACAGCTCAGCCTACAGCTCCGGGCCAGTCTCTGTGTGTCAGAATGAATAGCTCCTGTGCATGCGCAGAAGTGATGTCATCTCGTGCCAGCCAATGAAGATGGAGAAGATGCAGGACAGGATTGTTGGCGGAAACGTGATTATATCGCTCCATTTGGTTCCATTTTTATTTCTGTTGTGAATGTTCCAACAGGAAGACTCTTGTATGGTTAGCACATCTGCCTTGCAGTAAAAATGGGTCATGGGTTTGATTCCCGACCATGGCGTGTCCTGCATGGCGTTTGCATGTTCTCCCTGTGCCTACGTGGGTTTCCTCCGGGTGCTCCGGTTTCCTCCCGCACTCCAAAGACATGCTGATAGGTTAACTGGATCCTGTCTAAATTGGCCCTAATATGTGCATGTATGAATGTGAGTTAGGGTCCTTAGATTGTACACCCCTTGAGGGTAAGGGACCGATGTGAATGTTCAATATATATATGTGTAAAGCGCTGCGTAAATTGACGGCGCTATATAAGTACCTGAAATAAATAATAATGAGTTGGACCGCACTTTACAGAGGAGCCTGGGTGAGGCAGTGCGGCTTCCACATACATTTGCAAATGTCTACAACTAAAATCTATATGAGCAGATATAGATTTTTCCGTAGGTTACCGTGGTTATATAGCTTGTAAAGTTCATGGACTTACTGTGCAATGGGCTAAAGAGAGCTTGTAGATAGTCCTCCTTTGGGCTACCTCGAGGGGAATTTACTTAAAATTGGTGCAGACAGGATCCAAAGTTGTTGTGCATCGTAAGCAATCAACTTCTCACTTCAGCTTGTTGAGTGAAGGTTTGAAATGGACACAAGGAGCTGAGTGGTTGCTATACTCAGTGGCTCCAGATTCTGTCTTCTCCCTTTTTAAGTAAACTCCCCCTCAAAATACTACAAAGCTCTTTACTGCTGTCCCGTCTGTGTGTGCACGCTCGACTGTAAAACGGGGAAGAAGGTGTACCCCTTTACGGAGGATAGACAGCAGGACCTGTTCGCCTAAAGTGTGGTTTTCCCATGGGCGTGGTCAACCCACCGTTCTTTACACAACACTGTTGTGAGAGAGGTGGGTGGTTAAATTTCCAGACAAGCAACAAACCACTGGCTGTTGTATTGCAGAACGGGTAGGGCGGTTGCGTGCCTCTCGCGCGCCCCCTACTTGTTTTGCAATATCACGTTTTAAACGTGATTTTGCCCAGCGGTGCCACCTTGTGGCCGTTTTTCCACGGTGGCTGGATGGCAAGCAGTTAAATACCCCTACCTACCTGCTCGATGTCTTCTCCAGCTCTGTAACCTGATCTGCACATGCACAGCTCAGCCTACAGCTCCGGGCCAGTCTCTGTGTGTCAGAATGAATAGCTCCTGTGCATGCGCAGAAGGGATGTCATCTCGTGCCAGCCAATGAAGATGGAGAAGATGCAGGACAGGATTGTTGGCGGAAACGTGATTATATCGCTCCATTTGGTTCCATTTTTATTTCTGTTGTGAATGTTCCAACAGGAAGACTCTTGTATGAATAGCACATCTGCCTTGCAGTAAAAATGGGTCATGGGTTCGATTCCCGACCATGGCGTCTCCTGCATGGAGTTTGCATGTTCTCCCTGTGCCTGCGTGGGTTTCCTCCGGGTGCTCCGGTTTCCTCCCGCACTCCAAAGACATGCTGATAGGTTAACTGGATCCTGTCTAAATTGGCCCTAATATGTGCATGTATGAATGTGAGTTAGGGTCCTTAGATTGTACACCCCTTGAGGGTAAGGGACCGATGTGAATGTTCAATATATATATGTGTAAAGCGCTGCGTAAATTGACGGCGCTATATAAGTACCTGAAATAAATAATAATGAGTTGGACCGCACTTTACAGAGGAGCCTTGGTGAGGCAGTGCGGCTTCCACATACATTTGCAAATGTCTACAACTAAAATCTATATGAGCAGATATAGATTTTTCCGTAGGTTACCGTGGTTATATAGCTTGTAAAGTTCATGGACTTACTGTGCAATGGGCTAAAGAGAGCTTGTAGATAGTCCTCCTTTGGGCTACCTCGAGGGGAATTTACTTAAAATGGGTGCAGACAGGATCCGAAGTTGTTGTGCATGGTAAGCAATCAACTTCTCACTTCAGCTTGTTGAGTGAAGCTTTGAAATGGACACAAGGAGCTGAGTGGTTGCTATACTCAGTGGCTCCAGATTCTGTCTTCTCCCTTTTTAAGTAAACTCCCCCTCAAAATACTACAAAGCTCTTTACTGCTGTCCCGTCTGTGTGTGCACGCCCGACTGTAAAACGGGGAAGAAGGCGTACCCCTTTACGGAGGATAGACAGCAGGACCTGTTCGCCTAAAGTGTGGTTTTCCCATGGGCGTGGTCAACCCACCGTTCTTTACACAACACTGTTGTGAGAGAGGTGGGTGGTTAAATTTCCAGACAAGCAACAAACCACTGGCTGTTGTATTGCAGAACGGGTAGGGCGGTTGCGTGCCTCTCGCGCGCCCCCTACTTGTTTTGCAATATCACGTTTTAAACGTGATTTTGCCCAGCGGTGCCACCTTGTGGCCGTTTTTCCACGGTGGCTGGATGGCAAACTGTTAAATACCCCTACCTACCTGCTCGATGTCATCTCCAGCTCTGTAACCTGATCTGCACATGCACAGCTCAGCCTACAGCTCCGGGCCAGTCTCTGTGTGTCAGAATGAATAGCTCCTGTGCATGCGCAGAAGTGATGTCATCTCGTGCCAGCCAATGAAGATGGAGAAGATGCAGGACAGGATTGTTGGCGGAAACGTGAATATATCGCTCTATTTGGTTCCATTTTTATTTCTGTTGTGAATTTTCCAACAGGAAGACTCTTGTATGAATAGCACATCTGCCTTGCAGTAAAAATGGGTCATGGGTTCGATTCCCGACCATGGCGTCTCCTGCATGGAGTTTGCATGTTCTCCCTGTGCCTGCGTGGGTTTCCTCCGGGTGCTCCGGTTTCCTCCCGCACTCCAAAGACATGCTGATAGGTTAACTGGATCCTGTCTAAATTGGCCCTAATATGTGCATGTATGAATGTGAGTTAGGGTCCTTAGATTGTACACCCCTTGAGGGTAAGGGACCGATGTGAATGTTCAATATATATATGTGTAAAGCGCTGCGTAAATTGACGGCGCTATATAAGTACCTGAAATAAATAATAATGAGTTGGACCGCACTTTACAGAGGAGCCTTGGTGAGGCAGTGCGGCTTCCACATACATTTGCAAATGTCTACAACTAAAATCTATATGAGCAGATATAGATTTTTCCGTAGGTTACCGTGGTTATATAGCTTGTAAAGTTCATGGACTTACTGTGCAATGGGCTAAAGAGAGCTTGTAGATAGTCCTCCTTTGGGCTACCTCGAGGGGAATTTACTTAAAATGGGTGCAGACAGGATCCGAAGTTGTTGTGCATGGTAAGCAATCAACTTCTCACTTCAGCTTGTTGAGTGAAGCTTTGAAATGGACACAAGGAGCTGAGTGGTTGCTATACTCAGTGGCTCCAGATTCTGTCTTCTCCCTTTTTAAGTAAACTCCCCCTCAAAATACTACAAAGCTCTTTACTGCTGTCCCGTCTGTGTGTGCACGCCCGACTGTAAAACGGGGAAGAAGGCGTACCCCTTTACGGAGGATAGACAGCAGGACCTGTTCGCCTAAAGTGTGGTTTTCCCATGGGCGTGGTCAACCCACCGTTCTTTACACAACACTGTTGTGAGAGAGGTGGGTGGTTAAATTTCCAGACAAGCAACAAACCACTGGCTGTTGTATTGCAGAACGGGTAGGGCGGTTGCGTGCCTCTCGCGCGCCCCCTACTTGTTTTGCAATATCACGTTTTAAACGTGATTTTGCCCAGCGGTGCCACCTTGTGGCCGTTTTTCCACGGTGGCTGGATGGCAAGCAGTTAAATACCCCTACCTACCTGCTCGATGTCTTCTCCAGCTCTGTAACCTGATCTGCACATGCACAGCTCAGCCTACAGCTCCGGGCCAGTCTCTGTGTGTCAGAATGAATAGCTCCTGTGCATGCGCAGAAGTGATGTCATCTCGTGCCAGCCAATGAAGATGGAGAAGATGCAGGACAGGATTGTTGGCGGAAACGTGATTATATCGCTCCATTTGGTTCCACTTTTATTTCTGTTGTGAATGTTCCAACAGGAAGACTCTTGTATGAATAGCACATCTGCCTTGCAGTAAAAATGGGTCATGGGTTCGATTCCCGACCATGGCGTCTCCTGCATGGAGTTTGCATGTTCTCCCTGTGCCTGCGTGGGTTTCCTCCGGGTGCTCCGGTTTCCTCCCGCACTCCAAAGACATGCTGATAGGTTAACTGGATCCTGTCTAAATTGGCCCTAATATGTGCATGTATGAATGTGAGTTAGGGTCCTTAGATTGTACACCCCTTGAGGGTAAGGGACCGATGTGAATGTTCAATATATATATGTGTAAAGCGCTGCGTAAATTGACGGCGCTATATAAGTACCTGAAATAAATAATAATGAGTTGGACCGCACTTTACAGAGGAGCCTTGGTGAGGCAGTGCGGCTTCCACATACATTTGCAAATGTCTACAACTAAAATCTATATGAGCAGATATAGATTTTTCCGTAGGTTACCGTGGTTATATAGCTTGTAAAGTTCATGGACTTACTGTGCAATGGGCTAAAGAGAGCTTGTAGATAGTCCTCCTTTTGGCTACCTCGAGGGGAATTTACTTAAAATGGGTGCAGACAGGATCCGAAGTTGTTGTGCATCGTAAGCAATCAACTTCTCACTTCAGCTTGTTGAGTGAAGGTTTGAAATGGACACAAGGAGCTGAGTGGTTGCTATACTCAGTGGCTCCAGATTCTGTCTTCTCCCTTTTTAAGTAAACTCCCCCTCAAAATACTACAAAGCTCTTTACTGCTGTCCTGTCTGTGTGTGCACGCTCGACTGTAAAATGGGGAAGAAGGTGTACCCCTTTACGGAGGATAGACAGCAGGACCTGTTCGCCTAAAGTGTGGTTTTCCCATGGGCGTGGTCAACCCACCGTTCTTTACACAACACTGTTGTGAGAGAGGTGGGTGGTTAAATTTCCAGACAAGCAACAAACCACTGGCTGTTGTATTGCAGAACGGGTAGGGCGGTTGCGTGCCTCTCGCGCGCCCCCTACTTGTTTTGCAATATCACGTTTTAAACGTGATTTTGCCCAGCGGTGCCACCTTGTGGCCGTTTTTCCACGGTGGCTGGATGGCAAGCAGTTAAATACCCCTACCTACCTGATGGATGTCATCTCCAGCTCTGTAACCTGATCTGCACATGCACAGCTCAGCCTACAGCTCCGGGCCAGTCTCTGTGTGTCAGAATGAATAGCTCCTGTGCATGCGCAGAAGTGATGTCATCTCGTGCCAGCCAATGAAGATGGAGAAGATGCAGGACAGGATTGTTGGCGGAAACGTGATTATATCGCTCCATTTGGTTCCATTTTTATTTCTGTTGTGAATGTTCCAACAGGAAGACTCTTGTATGGTTAGCACATCTGCCTTGCAGTAAAAATGGGTCATGGGTTCGATTCCCGACCATGGCGTCTCCTGCATGGAGTTTGCATGTTCTCCCTGTGCCTGCGTGGGTTTCCTCCGGGTGCTCCGGTTTCCTCCCGCACTCCAAAGACATGCTGATAGGTTAACTGGATCCTGTCTAAATTGGCCCTAATATGTGCATGTATGAATGTGAGTTAGGGTCCTTAGATTGTACACCCCTTGAGGGTAAGGGACCGATGTGAATGTTCAATATATATATGTGTAGAGCGCTGCGTAAATTGACGGCGCTATATAAGTACCTGAAATAAATAATGAGTTGGACCGCACTTTACAGAGGAGCCTTGGTGAGGCAGTGCGGCTTCCACATACATTTGCAAATGTCTGCAACTAAAATCTATATGAGCAGATATAGATTTTTCCGTAGGTTACCGTGGTTATATAGCTTGTAAAGTTCATGGACTTACTGTGCAATGGGCTAAAGAGAGCTTGTAGACAGTCCTCCTTTGGGCTACCTCGAGGGGAATTTACTTAAAATGGGTGCAGACAGGATCCGAAGTTGTTGTGCATCGTAAGCAATCAACTTCTCACTTCAGCTTGTTGAGTGAAGGTTTGAAATGGACACAAGGAGCTGAGTGGTTGCTATACTCAGTGGCTCCAGATTCTGTCTTCTCCCTTTTTAAGTAAACTCCCCCTCAAAATACTACAAAGCTCTTTACTGCTGTCCCGTCTGTGTGTGCACGCCCGACTGTAAAACGGGGAAGAAGGTGTACCCCTTTACGGAGGATAGACAGCAGGACCTGTTCGCCTAAAGTGTGGTTTTCCCATGGGCGTGGTCAACCCACCGTTCTTTACACAACACTGTTGTGAGAGAGGTGGGTGGTTAAATTTCCAGACAAGCAACAAACCACTGGCTGTTGTATTGCAGAACGGGTAGGGCGGTTGCGTGCCTCTCGCGCGCCCCCTACTTGTTTTGCAATATCACGTTTTAAACGTGATTTTGCCCAGCGGTGCCACCTTGTGGCCATTTTTCCACGGTGGCTGGATGGCAAGCAGTTAAATACCCCTACCTACCTGCTCGATGTCTTCTCCAGCTCTGTAACCTGATCTGCACATGCACAGCTCAGCCTACAGCTCCGGGCCAGTCTCTGTGTGTCAGAATGAATAGCTCCTGTGCATGCGCAGAAGTGATGTCATCTTGTGCCAGCCAATGAAGATGGAGAAGATGCAGGACAGGATTGTTGGCGGAAACGTGATTATATCGCTCCATTTGGTTCCATTTTTATTTCTGTTGTGAATGTTCCAACAGGAAGACTCTTGTATGAATAGCACATCTGCCTTGCAGTAAAAATGGGTCATGGGTTCGATTCCCGACCATGGCGTCTCCTGCATGGAGTTTGCATGTTCTCCCTGTGCCTGCGTGGGTTTCCTCCGGGTGCTCCGGTTTCCTCCCGCACTCCAAAGACATGCTGATAGGTTAACTGGATCCTGTCTAAATTGGCCCTAATATGTGCATGTATGAATGTGAGTTAGGGTCCTTAGATTGTACACCCCTTGAGGGTAAGGGACCGATGTGAATGTTCAATATATATATGTGTAGAGCGCTGCGTAAATTGACGGCGCTATATAAGTACCTGAAATAAATAATAATGAGTTGGACCGCACTTTACAGAGGAGCCTTGGTGAGGCAGTGCGGCTTCCACATACATTTGCAAATGTCTACAACTAAAATCTATATGAGCAGATATAGATTTTTCCGTAGGTTACCGTGGTTATATAGCTTGTAAAGTTCATGGACTTACTGTGCAATGGGCTAAAGAGAGCTTGTAGATAGTCCTCCTTTGGGCTACCTCGAGGGGAATTTACTTAAAATGGGTGCAGACAGGATCCGAAGTTGTTGTGCATCGTAAGCAATCAACTTCTCACTTCAGCTTGTTGAGTGAAGGTTTGAAATGGACACAAGGAGCTGAGTGGTTGCTATACTCAGTGGCTCCAGATTCTGTCTTCTCCCTTTTTAAGTAAACTCCCCCTCAAAATACTACAAAGCTCTTTACTGCTGTCCCGTCTGTGTGCGCACGCTCGACTGTAAAACGGGGAAGAAGGTGTACCCCTTTACGGAGGATAGACAGCAGGACCTGTTCGCCTAAAGTGTGGTTTTCCCATGGGCGTGGTCAACCCACCGTTCTTTACACAACACTGTTGTGAGAGAGGTGGGTGGTTAAATTTCCAGACAAGCAACAAACCACTGGCTGTTGTATTGCAGAACGGGTAGGGCGGTTGCGTGCCTCTCGCGCGCCCCCTACTTGTTTTGCAATATCACGTTTTAAACGTGATTTTGCCCAGCGGTGCCACCTTGTGGCCGTTTTTCCACGGTGGCTGGATGGCAAGCAGTTAAATACCCCTACCTACCTGTTCGATGTCATCTCCAGCTCTGTAACCTGATCTGCACATGCACAGCTCAGCCTACAGCTCCGGGCCAGTCTCTGTGTGTCAGAATGAATAGCTCCTGTGCATGCGCAGAAGTGATGTCATCTCGTGCCAGCCAATGAAGATAGAGAAGATGCAGGACAGGATTGTTGGCGGAAACGTGAATATATCGCTCCATTTGGTTCCATTTTTATTTCTGTTGTGAATTTTCCAACAGGAAGACTCTTGTATGAATAGCACATCTGCCTTGCAGTAAAAATGGGTCATGGGTTCGATTCCCGACCATGGCGTCTCCTGCATGGAGTTTGCATGTTCTCCCTGTGCCTGCGTGGGTTTCCTCCGGGTGCTCCGGTTTCCTCCCGCACTCCAAAGACATGCTGATAGGTTAACTGGATCCTGTCTAAATTGGCCCTAATATGTGCATGTATGAATGTGAGTTAGGGTCCTTAGATTGTACACCCCTTGAGGGTAAGGGACCGATGTGAATGTTCAATATATATATGTGTAGAGCGCTGCGTAAATTGACGGCGCTATATAAGTACCTGAAATAAATAATGAGTTGGACCGCACTTTACAGAGGAGCCTTGGTGAGGCAGTGCGGCTTCCACATACATTTGCAAATGTCTACAACTAAAATCTATATGAGCAGATATAGATTTTTCCGTAGGTTACCGTGGTTATATAGCTTGTAAAGTTCATGGACTTACTGTGCAATGGGCTAAAGAGAGCTTGTAGATAGTCCTCCTTTGGGCTACCTCGAGGGGAATTTACTTAAAATGGGTGCAGACAGGATCCGAAGTTGTTGTGCATCGTAAGCAATCAACTTCTCACTTCAGCTTGTTGAGTGAAGGTTTGAAATGGACACAAGGAGCTGAGTGGTTGCTATACTCAGTGGCTCCAGATTCTGTCTTCTCCCTTTTTAAGTAAACTCCCCCTCAAAATACTACAAAGCTCTTTACTGCTGTCCCGTCTGTGTGTGCACGCTCGACTGTAAAACGGGGAAGAAGGTGTACCCCTTTACGGAGGATAGACAGCAGGACCTGTTCGCCTAAAGTGTGGTTTTCCCATGGGCGTGGTCAACCCACCGTTCTTTACACAACACTGTTGTGAGAGAGGTGGGTGGTTAAATTTCCAGACAAGCAACAAACCACTGGCTGTTGTATTGCAGAACGGGTAGGGCGGTGGCGTGCCTCTCGCGCGCCCCCTACTTGTTTTGCAATATCGCGTTTTAAACGTGATTTTGCCCAGCGGTGCCACCTTGTGGCCGTTTTTCCACGGTGGCTGGATGGCAAGCAGTTAAATACCCCTACCTACCTGCTCGATGTCATCTCCAGCTCTGTAACCTGATCTGCACATGCACAGCTCAGCCTACAGCTCCGGGCCAGTCTCTGTGTGTCAGAATGAATAGCTCCTGTGCATGTGCAGAAGTGATGTCATCTCGTGCCAGCCAATGAAGATGGAGAAGATGCAGGACAGGATTGTTGGCGGAAACGTGATTATATCGCTCCATTTGGTTCCATTTTTATTTCTGTTGTGAATGTTCCAACAGGAAGACTCTTGTATGGTTAGCACATCTGCCTTGCAGTAAAAATGGGTCATGGGTTCGATTCCCGACCATGGCGTGTCCTGCATGGAGTTTGCATGTTCTCCCTGTGCCTGCGTGGGTTTCCTCCGGGTGCTCAGGTTTCCTCCCGCACTCCAAAGACATGCTTATAGGTTAACTGGATCCTGTCTAAATTGGCCCTAATATGTGCATGTATGAATGTGAGTTAGGGTCCTTAGATTGTACACCCCTTGAGGGTAAGGGACCGATGTGAATGTTCAATATATATATGTGTAAAGCGCTGCGTAAATTGACGGCGCTATATAAGTACCTGAAATAAATAATAATGAGTTGGACCGCACTTTACAGAGGAGCCTTGGTGAGGCAGTGCGGCTTCCACATACATTTGCAAATGTCTACAACTAAAATCTATATGAGCAGATATAGATTTTTCCGTAGGTTACCGTGGTTATATAGCTTGTAAAGTTCATGGACTTACTGTGCAATGGGCTAAAGAGAGCTTGTAGATAGTCCTCCTTTGGGCTACCTCGAGGGGAATTTACTTAAAATTGGTGCAGACAGGATCCAAAGTTGTTGTGCATCGTAAGCAATCAACTTCTCACTTCAGCTTGTTGAGTGAAGGTTTGAAATGGACACAAGGAGCTGAGTGGTTGCTATACTCAGTGGCTCCAGATTCTGTCTTCTCCCTTTTTAAGTAAACTCCCCCTCAAAATACTACAAAGCTCTTTACTGCTGTCCCGTCTGCGTGTGCACGCCCAACTGTAAAACGGGGAAGAAGGTGTACCCCTTTACGGAGGATAGACAGCAGGACCTGTTCGCCTAAAGTGTGGTTTTCCCATGGGCGTGGTCAACCCACCGTTCTTTACACAACACTGTTGTGAGAGAGGTGGGTGGTTAAATTTCCAGACAAGCAACAAACCACTGGCTGTTGTATTGCAGAACGGGTAGGGCGGTTGCGTGCCTCTCGCGCGCCCCCTACTTGTTTTGCAATATCACGTTTTAAACGTGATTTTGCCCAGCGGTGCCACCTTGTGGCCGTTTTTCCACGGTGGCTGGATGGCAAGCTGTTAAATACCCCTACCTACCTGCTCGATGTCATCTCCAGCTCTGTAACCTGATCTGCACATGCACAGCTCAGCCTACAGCTCCGGGCCAGTCTCTGTGTGTCAGAATGAATAGCTCCTGTGCATGCGCAGAAGTGATGTCATCTCGTGCCAGCCAATGAAGATGGAGAAGATGCAGGACAGGATTGTTGGCGGAAACGTGAATATATCGCTCCATTTGGTTCCATTTTTATTTCTGTTGTGAATTTTCCAACAGGAAGACTCTTGTATGAATAGCACATCTGCCTTGCAGTAAAAATGGGTCATGGGTTCGATTCCCGACCATGGCGTCTCCTGCATGGAGTTTGCATGTTCTCCCTGTGCCTGCGTGGGTTTCCTCCGGGTGCTCCGGTTTCCTCCCGCACTCCAAAGACATGCTGATAGGTTAACTGGATCCTGTCTAAATTGGCCCTAATATGTGCATGTATGAATGTGAGTTAGGGTCCTTAGATTGTACACCCCTTGAGGGTAAGGGACCGATGTGAATGTTCAATATATATATGTGTAAAGCGCTGCGTAAATTGACGGCGCTATATAAGTACCTGAAATAAATAATAATGAGTTGGACCGCACTTTACAGAGGAGCCTTGGTGAGGCAGTGCGGCTTCCACATACATTTGCAAATGTCTACAACTAAAATCTATATGAGCAGATATAGATTTTTCCGTAGGTTACCGTGGTTATATAGCTTGTAAAGTTCATGGACTTACTGTGCAATGGGCTAAAGAGAGCTTGTAGATAGTCCTCCTTTGGGCTACCTCGAGGGGAATTTACTTAAAATGGGTGCAGACAGGATCCGAAGTTGTTGTGCATGGTAAGCAATCAACTTCTCACTTCAGCTTGTTGAGTGAAGCTTTGAAATGGACACAAGGAGCTGAGTGGTTGCTATACTCAGTGGCTCCAGATTCTGTCTTCTCCCTTTTTAAGTAAACTCCCCCTCAAAATACTACAAAGCTCTTTACTGCTGTCCCGTCTGTGTGTGCACGCTCGACTGTAAAACGGGGAAGAAGGTGTACCCCTTTACGGAGGATAGACAGCAGGACCTGTTCGCCTAAAGTGTGGTTTTCCCATGGGCGTGGTCAACCCACCGTTCTTTACACAACACTGTTGTGAGAGAGGTGGGTGGTTAAATTTCCAGACAAGCAACAAACCACTGGCTGTTGTATTGCAGAACGGGTAGGGCGGTTGCGTGCCTCTCGTGCGCCCCCTACTTGTTTTGCAATATCACGTTTTAAACGTGATTTTGCCCAGCGGTGCCACCTTGTGGCCGTTTTTCCACGGTGGCTGGATGGCAAGCAGTTAAATACCCCTACCTACCTGCTCGATGTCATCTCCAGCTCTGTAACCTGATCTGCACATGCACAGCTCAGCCTACAGCTCCGGGCCAGTCTCTGTGTGTCAGAATGAATAGCTCCTGTGCATGCGCAGATGTGATGTCATCTCGTGCCAGCCAATGAAGATGGAGAAGATGCAGGACAGGATTGTTGGCGGAAACGTGATTATATCGCTCCATTTGGTTCCATTTTTATTTCTGTTGTGAATGTTCCAACAGGAAGACTCTTGTATGGTTAGCACATCTGCCTTGCAGTAAAAATGGGTCATGGGTTCGATTCCCGACCATGGCGTCTCCTGCATGGAGTTTGCATGTTCTCCCTGTGCCTGCGTGGGTTTCCTCCGGGTGCTCCGGTTTCCTGCCGCACTCCAAAGACATGCTGATAGGTTAACTGGATCCTGTCTAAATTGGCCCTAATATGTGCATGTATGAATGTGAGTTAGGGTCCTTAGATTGTACATCCCTTGAGGGTAAGGGACCGATGTGAATGTTCAATATATATATGTGTAAAGCGCTGCGTAAATTGACGGCGCTATATAAGTACCTGAAATAAATAATAATGAGTTGGACCGCACTTTACAGAGGAGCCTTGGTGAGGCAGTGCGGCTTCCACATACATTTGCAAATGTCTACAACTAAAATCTATATGAGCAGATATAGATTTTTCCGTAGGTTACCGTGGTTATATAGCTTGTAAAGTTCATGGACTTACTGTGCAATGGGCTAAAGAGAGCTTGTAGATAGTCCTCCTTTGGGCTACCTCGAGGGGAATTTACTTAAAATGGGTGCAGACAGGATCCGAAGTTGTTGTGCATCGTAAGCAATCAACTTCTCACTTCAGCTTGTTGAGTGAAGGTCTGAAATGGACACAAGGAGCTGAGTGGTTGCTATACTCAGTGGCTCCAGATTCTGTCTTCTCCCTTTTTAAGTAAACTCCCCCTCAAAATACTACAAAGCTCTTTACTGCTGTCCCGTCTGTGTGTGCACGCCCGACTGTAAAACGGGGAAGAAGGTGTACCCCTTTACGGAGGATAGACAGCAGGACCTGTTCGCCTAAAGTGTGGTTTTCCCATGGGCGTGGTCAACCCACCGTTCTTTACACAACACTGTTGTGAGAGAGGTGGGTGGTTAAATTTCCAGACAAGCAACAAACCACTGGCTGTTGTATTGCAGAACGGGTAGGGCGGTTGCGTGCCTCTCGCGCGCCCCCTACTTGTTTTGCAATATCACGTTTTAAACGTGATTTTGCCCAGCGGTGCCACCTTGTGGCCGTTTTTCCACGGTGGCTGGATGGCAAGCAGTTAAATACCCCTACCTACCTGCTCGATGTCATCTCCAGCTCTGTAACCTGATCTGCACATGCACAGCTCAGCCTACAGCTCCGGGCCAGTCTCTGTGTGTCAGAATGAATAGCTCCTGTGCATGCGCAGACGTGATGTCATCTCGTGCCAGCCAATGAAGATGGAGAAGATGCAGGACAGGATTGTTGGCGGAAACGTGATTATATCGCTCCATTTGGTTCCATTTTTATTTCTGTTGTGAATGTTCCAACAGGAAGACTCTTGTATGGTTAGCACATCTGCCTTGCAGTAAAAATGGGTCATGGGTTCGATTCCCGACCATGGCGTCTCCTGCATGGAGTTTGCATGTTCTCCCTGTGCCTGCGTGGGTTTCCTCCGGGTGCTCCGGTTTCCTCCCGCACTCCAAAGACATGCTGATAGGTTAACTGGATCCTGTCTAAATTGGCCCTAATATGTGCATGTATGAATGTGAGTTAGGGTCCTTAGATTGTACACCCCTTGAGGGTAAGGGACCGATGTGAATGTTCAATATATATATGTGTAGAGCGCTGCGTAAATTGACGGCGCTATATAAGTACCTGAAATAAATAATAATGAGTTGGACCGCACTTTACAGAGGAGCCTTGGTGAGGCAGTGCGGCTTTCACATACATTTGCAAATGTCTACAACTAAAATCTATATGAGCAGATATAGATTTTTCCGTAGGTTACCGTGGTTATATAGCTTGTAAAGTTCATGGACTTACTGTGCAATGGGCTAAAGAGAGCTTGTAGATAGTCCTCCTTTGGGCTACCTCGAGGGGAATTTACTTAAAATGGGTGCAGACAGGATCCGAAGTTGTTGTGCATCGTAAGCAATCAACTTCTCACTTCAGCTTGTTGAGTGAAGGTTTGAAATGGACACAAGGAGCTGAGTGGTTGCTATACTCAGTGGCTCCAGATTCTGTCTTCTCCCTTTTTAAGTAAACTCCCCCTCAAAATACTACAAAGCTCTTTACTGCTGTCCCGTCTGTGTGTGCACGCCCGACTGTAAAACGGGGAAGAAGGTGTACCCCTTTACGGAGGATAGACAGCAGGACCTGTTCGCCTAAAGTGTGGTTTTCCCATGGGCGTGGTCAACCCACCGTTCTTTACACAACACTGTTGTGAGAGAGGTGGGTGGTTAAATTTCCAGACAAGCAACAAACCACTGGCTGTTGTATTGCAGAACGGGTAGGGCGGTTGCGTGCCTCTCGCGCGCCCCCTACTTGTTTTGCAATATCACGTTTTAAACGTGATTTTGCCCAGCGGTGCCACCTTGTGGCCGTTTTTCCACGGTGGCTGGATGGCAAGCAGTTAAATACCCCTACCTACCTGCTCGATGTCATCTCCAGCTCTGTAACCTGATCTGCACATGCACAGCTCAGCCTACAGCTCCGGGCCAGTCTCTGTGTGTCAGAATGAATAGCTCCTGTGCATGCGCAGACGTGATGTCATCTCGTGCCAGCCAATGAAGATGGAGAAGATGCAGGACAGGATTGTTGGCGGAAACGTGATTATATCGCTCCATTTGGTTCCATTTTTATTTCTGTTGTGAATGTTCCAACAGGAAGACTCTTGTATGGTTAGCACATCTGCCTTGCAGTAAAAATGGGTCATGGGTTCGATTCCCGACCATGGCGTCTCCTGCATGGAGTTTGCATGTTCTCCCTGTGCCTGCGTGGGTTTCCTCCGGGTGCTCCGGTTTCCTCCCGCACTCCAAAGACATGCTGATAGGTTAACTGGATCCTGTCTAAATTGGCCCTAATATGTGCATGTATGAATGTGAGTTAGGGTCCTTAGATTGTACACCCCTTGAGGGTAAGGGACCGATGTGAATGTTCAATATATATATGTGTAGAGCGCTGCGTAAATTGACGGCGCTATATAAGTACCTGAAATAAATAATAATGAGTTGGACCGCACTTTACAGAGGAGCCTTGGTGAGGCAGTGCGGCTTTCACATACATTTGCAAATGTCTACAACTAAAATCTATATGAGCAGATATAGATTTTTCCGTAGGTTACCGTGGTTATATAGCTTGTAAAGTTCATGGACTTACTGTGCAATGGGCTAAAGAGAGCTTGTAGATAGTCCTCCTTTGGGCTACCTCGAGGGGAATTTACTTAAAATGGGTGCAGACAGGATCCGAAGTTGTTGTGCATCGTAAGCAATCAACTTCTCACTTCAGCTTGTTGAGTGAAGGTTTGAAATGGACACAAGGAGCTGAGTGGTTGCTATACTCAGTGGCTCCAGATTCTGTCTTCTCCCTTTTTAAGTAAACTCCCCCTCAAAATACTACAAAGCTCTTTACTGCTGTCCCGTCTGCGTGTGCACGCCCAACTGTAAAACGGGGAAGAAGGTGTACCCCTTTACGGAGGATAGACAGCAGGACCTGTTCGCCTAAAGTGTGGTTTTCCCATGGGCGTGGTCAACCCACCGTTCTTTACACAACACTGTTGTGAGAGAGGTGGGTGGTTAAATTTCCAGACAAGCAACAAACCACTGGCTGTTGTATTGCAGAACGGGTAGGGCGGTTGCGTGCCTCTCGCGCGCCCCCTACTTGTTTTGCAATATCACGTTTTAAACGTGATTTTGCCCAGCGGTGCCACCTTGTGGCCATTTTTCCACGGTGGCTGGATGGCAAGCAGTTAAATACCCCTACCTACCTGCTCGATGTCTTCTCCAGCTCTGTAACCTGATCTGCACATGCACAGCTCAGCCTACAGCTCCGGGCCAGTCTCTGTGTGTCAGAATGAATAGCTCCTGTGCATGCGCAGAAGTGATGTCATCTTGTGCCAGCCAATGAAGATGGAGAAGATGCAGGACAGGATTGTTGGCGGAAACGTGATTATATCGCTCCATTTGGTTCCATTTTTATTTCTGTTGTGAATGTTCCAACAGGAAGACTCTTGTATGAATAGCACATCTGCCTTGCAGTAAAAATGGGTCATGGGTTCGATTCCCGACCATGGCGTCTCCTGCATGGAGTTTGCATGTTCTCCCTGTGCCTGCGTGGGTTTCCTCCGGGTGCTCCGGTTTCCTCCCGCACTCCAAAGACATGCTGATAGGTTAACTGGATCCTGTCTAAATTGGCCCTAATATGTGCATGTATGAATGTGAGTTAGGGTCCTTAGATTGTACACCCCTTGAGGGTAAGGGACCGATGTGAATGTTCAATATATATATGTGTAGAGCGCTGCGTAAATTGACGGCGCTATATAAGTACCTGAAATAAATAATAATGAGTTGGACCGCACTTTACAGAGGAGCCTTGGTGAGGCAGTGCGGCTTCCACATACATTTGCAAATGTCTACAACTAAAATCTATATGAGCAGATATAGATTTTTCCGTAGGTTACCGTGGTTATATAGCTTGTAAAGTTCATGGACTTACTGTGCAATGGGCTAAAGAGAGCTTGTAGATAGTCCTCCTTTGGGCTACCTCGAGGGGAATTTACTTAAAATGGGTGCAGACAGGATCCGAAGTTGTTGTGCATCGTAAGCAATCAACTTCTCACTTCAGCTTGTTGAGTGAAGGTTTGAAATGGACACAAGGAGCTGAGTGGTTGCTATACTCAGTGGCTCCAGATTCTGTCTTCTCCCTTTTTAAGTAAACTCCCCCTCAAAATACTACAAAGCTCTTTACTGCTGTCCCGTCTGTGTGTGCACGCTCGACTGTAAAACGGGGAAGAAGGTGTACCCCTTTACGGAGGATAGACAGCAGGACCTGTTCGCCTAAAGTGTGGTTTTCCCATGGGCGTGGTCAACCCACCGTTCTTTACACAACACTGTTGTGAGAGAGGTGGGTGGTTAAATTTCCAGACAAGCAACAAACCACTGGCTGTTGTATTGCAGAACGGGTAGGGCGGTTGCGTGCCTCTCGCGCGCCCCCTACTTGTTTTGCAATATCACGTTTTAAACGTGATTTTGCCCAGCGGTGCCACCTTGTGGCCGTTTTTCCACGGTGGCTGGATGGCAAACTGTTAAATACCCCTACCTACCTGCTCGATGTCATCTCCAGCTCTGTAACCTGATCTGCACATGCACAGCTCAGCCTACAGCTCCGGGCCAGTCTCTGTGTGTCAGAATGAATAACTCCTGTGCATGCGCAGAAGTGATGTCATCTCGTGCCAGCCAATGAAGATGGAGAAGATGCAGGACAGGATTGTTGGCGGAAACGTGAATATATCGCTCCATTTGGTTCCATTTTTATTTCTGTTGTGAATGTTCCAACAGGAAGACTCTTGTATGAATAGCACATCTGCCTTGCAGTAAAAATGGGTCATGGGTTCGATTCCCGACCATGGCGTCTCCTGCATGGAGTTTGCATGTTCTCCCTGTGCCTGCGTGGGTTTCCTCCGGGTGCTCCGGTTTCCTGCCGCACTCCAAAGACATGCTGATAGGTTAACTGGATCCTGTCTAAATTGGCCCTAATATGTGCATGTATGAATGTGAGTTAGGGTCCTTAGATTGTACACCCCTTGAGGGTAAGGGACCGATGTGAATGTTCAATATATATGTGTAAAGCGCTGCGTAAATTGACGGCGCTATATAAGTACCTGAAATAAATAATAATGAGTTGGACCGCACTTTACAGAGGAGCCTTGGTGAGGCAGTGCGGCTTCCACATACATTTGCAAATGTCTACAACTAAAATCTATATGAGCAGATATAGATTTTTCCGTAGGTTACCGTGGTTATATAGCTTGTAAAGTTCATGGACTTACTGTGCAATGGGCTAAAGAGAGCTTGTAGATAGTCCTCCTTTGGGCTACCTCGAGGGGAATTTACTTAAAATGGGTGCAGACAGGATCCGAAGTTGTTGTGCATGGTAAGCAATCAACTTCTCACTTCAGCTTGTTGAGTGAAGCTTTGAAATGGACACAAGGAGCTGAGTGGTTGCTATACTCAGTGGCTCCAGATTCTGTCTTCTCCCTTTTTAAGTAAACTCCCCCTCAAAATACTACAAAGCTCTTTACTGCTGTCCCGTCTGTGTGTGCACGCTCGACTGTAAAACGGGGAAGAAGGTGTACCCCTTTACGGAGGATAGACAGCAGGACCTGTTCGCCTAAAGTGTGGTTTTCCCATGGGCGTGGTCAACCCACCGTTCTTTACACAACACTGTTGTGAGAGAGGTGGGTGGTTAAATTTCCAGACAAGCAACAAACCACTGGCTGTTGTATTGCAGAACGGGTAGGGCGGTTGCGTGCCTCTCGTGCGCCCCCTACTTGTTTTGCAATATCACGTTTTAAACGTGATTTTGCCCAGCGGTGCCACCTTGTGGCCGTTTTTCCACGGTGGCTGGATGGCAAGCAGTTAAATACCCCTACCTACCTGCTCGATGTCATCTCCAGCTCTGTAACCTGATCTGCACATGCACAGCTCAGCCTACAGCTCCGGGCCAGTCTCTGTGTGTCAGAATGAATAGCTCCTGTGCATGCGCAGATGTGATGTCATCTCGTGCCAGCCAATGAAGATGGAGAAGATGCAGGACAGGATTGTTGGCGGAAACGTGATTATATCGCTCCATTTGGTTCCATTTTTATTTCTGTTGTGAATGTTCCAACAGGAAGACTCTTGTATGGTTAGCACATCTGCCTTGCAGTAAAAATGGGTCATGGGTTCGATTCCCGACCATGGCGTCTCCTGCATGGAGTTTGCATGTTCTCCCTGTGCCTGCGTGGGTTTCCTCCGGGTGCTCCGGTTTCCTGCCGCACTCCAAAGACATGCTGATAGGTTAACTGGATCCTGTCTAAATTGGCCCTAATATGTGCATGTATGAATGTGAGTTAGGGTCCTTAGATTGTACATCCCTTGAGGGTAAGGGACCGATGTGAATGTTCAATATATATATGTGTAAAGCGCTGCGTAAATTGACGGCGCTATATAAGTACCTGAAATAAATAATAATGAGTTGGACCGCACTTTACAGAGGAGCCTTGGTGAGGCAGTGCGGCTTCCACATACATTTGCAAATGTCTACAACTAAAATCTATATGAGCAGATATAGATTTTTCCGTAGGTTACCGTGGTTATATAGCTTGTAAAGTTCATGGACTTACTGTGCAATGGGCTAAAGAGAGCTTGTAGATAGTCCTCCTTTGGGCTACCTCGAGGGGAATTTACTTAAAATGGGTGCAGACAGGATCCGAAGTTGTTGTGCATCGTAAGCAATCAACTTCTCACTTCAGCTTGTTGAGTGAAGGTCTGAAATGGACACAAGGAGCTGAGTGGTTGCTATACTCAGTGGCTCCAGATTCTGTCTTCTCCCTTTTTAAGTAAACTCCCCCTCAAAATACTACAAAGCTCTTTACTGCTGTCCCGTCTGTGTGTGCACGCCCGACTGTAAAACGGGGAAGAAGGTGTACCCCTTTACGGAGGATAGACAGCAGGACCTGTTCGCCTAAAGTGTGGTTTTCCCATGGGCGTGGTCAACCCACCGTTCTTTACACAACACTGTTGTGAGAGAGGTGGGTGGTTAAATTTCCAGACAAGCAACAAACCACTGGCTGTTGTATTGCAGAACGGGTAGGGCGGTTGCGTGCCTCTCGCGCGCCCCCTACTTGTTTTGCAATATCACGTTTTAAACGTGATTTTGCCCAGCGGTGCCACCTTGTGGCCGTTTTTCCACGGTGGCTGGATGGCAAGCAGTTAAATACCCCTACCTACCTGCTCGATGTCTTCTCCAGCTCTGTAACCTGATCTGCACATGCACAGCTCAGCCTACAGCTCCGGGCCAGTCTCTGTGTGTCAGAATGAATAGCTCCTGTGCATGCGCAGAAGTGATGTCATCTCGTGCCAGCCAATGAAGATGGAGAAGATGCAGGACAGGATTGTTGGCGGAAACGTGAATATATCGCTCCATTTGGTTCCATTTTTATTTCTGTTGTGAATTTTCCAACAGGAAGACTCTTGTATGAATAGCACATCTGCCTTGCAGTAAAAATGGGTCATGGGTTCGATTCCCGACCATGGCGTCTCCTGCATGGAGTTTGCATGTTCTCCCTGTGCCTGCGTGGGTTTCCTCCGGGTGCTCCGGTTTCCTCCCGCACTCCAAAGACATGCTGATAGGTTAACTGGATCCTGTCTAAATTGGCCCTAATATGTGCATGTATGAATGTGAGTTAGGGTCCTTAGATTGTACACCCCTTGAGGGTAAGGGACCGATGTGAATGTTCAATATATATATGTGTAGAGCGCTGCGTAAATTGATGGCGCTATATAAGTACCTGAAATAAATAATAATGAGTTGGACCGCACTTTACAGAGGAGCCTTGGTGAGGCAGTGCGGCTTCCACATACATTTGCAAATGTCTACAACTAAAATCTATATGAGCAGATATAGATTTTTCCGTAGGTTACCGTGGTTATATAGCTTGTAAAGTTCATGGACTTACTGTGCAATGGGCTAAAGAGAGCTTGTAGATAGTCCTCCTTTGGGCTACCTCGAGGGGAATTTACTTAAAATGGGTGCAGACAGGATCCGAAGTTGTTGTGCATGGTAAGCAATCAACTTCTCACTTCAGCTTGTTGAGTGAAGTTTTGAAATGGACACAAGGAGCTGAGTGGTTGCTATACTCAGTGGCTCCAGATTCTGTCTTCTCCCTTTTTAAGTAAACTCCCCCTCAAAATACTACAAAGCTCTTTACTGCTGTCCCGTCTGCGTGTGCACGCCCAACTGTAAAACGGGGAAGAAGGTGTACCCCTTTACGGAGGATAGACAGCAGGACCTGTTCGCCTAAAGTGTGGTTTTCCCATGGGCGTGGTCAACCCACCGTTCTTTACACAACACTGTTGTGAGAGAGGTGGGTGGTTAAATTTCCAGACAAGCAACAAACCACTGGCTGTTGTATTGCAGAACGGGTAGGGCGGTTGCGTGCCTCTCGCGCGCCCCCTACTTGTTTTGCAATATCACGTTTTAAACGTGATTTTGCCCAGCGGTGCCACCTTGTGGCCGTTTTTCCACGGTGGCTGGATGGCAAGCAGTTAAATACCCCTACCTACCTGCTCGATGTCATCTCCAGCTCTGTAACCTGATCTGCACATGCACAGCTCAGCCTACAGCTCCGGGCCAGTCTCTGTGTGTCAGAATGAATAGCTCCTGTGCATGCGCAGAAGTGATGTCATCTCGTGCCAGCCAATGAAGATGGAGAAGATGCAGGACAGGATTGTTGGCGGAAACGTGATTATATCGCTCCATTTGGTTCCATTTTTATTTCTGTTGTGAATGTTCCAACAGGAAGACTCTTGTATGGTTAGCACATCTGCCTTGCAGTAAAAATGGGTCATGGGTTCGATTCCCGACCATGGCGTCTCCTGCATGGAGTTTGCATGTTCTCCCTGTGCCTGCGTGGGTTTCCTCCGGGTGCTCCGGTTTCCTCCCGCACTCCAAAGACATGCTGATAGGTTAACTGGATCCTGTCTAAATTGGCCCTAATATGTGCATGTATGAATGTGAGTTAGGGTCCTTAGATTGTACACCCCTTGAGGGTAAGGGACCGATGTGAATGTTCAATATATATATGTGTAGAGCGCTGCGTAAATTGACGGCGCTATATAAGTACCTGAAATAAATAATAATGAGTTGGACCGCACTTTACAGAGGAGCCTTGGTGAGGCAGTGCGGCTTTCACATACATTTGCAAATGTCTACAACTAAAATCTATATGAGCAGATATAGATTTTTCCGTAGGTTACCGTGGTTATATAGCTTGTAAAGTTCATGGACTTACTGTGCAATGGGCTAAAGAGAGCTTGTAGATAGTCCTCCTTTGGGCTACCTCGAGGGGAATTTACTTAAAATGGGTGCAGACAGGATCCGAAGTTGTTGTGCATCGTAAGCAATCAACTTCTCACTTCAGCTTGTTGAGTGAAGGTTTGAAATGGACACAAGGAGCTGAGTGGTTGCTATACTCAGTGGCTCCAGATTCTGTCTTCTCCCTTTTTAAGTAAACTCCCCCTCAAAATACTACAAAGCTCTTTACTGCTGTCCCGTCTGCGTGTGCACGCCCAACTGTAAAACGGGGAAGAAGGTGTACCCCTTTACGGAGGATAGACAGCAGGACCTGTTCGCCTAAAGTGTGGTTTTCCCATGGGCGTGGTCAACCCACCGTTCTTTACACAACACTGTTGTGAGAGAGGTGGGTGGTTAAATTTCCAGACAAGCAACAAACCACTGGCTGTTGTATTGCAGAACGGGTAGGGCGGTTGCGTGCCTCTCGCGCGCCCCCTACTTGTTTTGCAATATCACGTTTTAAACGTGATTTTGCCCAGCGGTGCCACCTTGTGGCCATTTTTCCACGGTGGCTGGATGGCAAGCAGTTAAATACCCCTACCTACCTGCTCGATGTCTTCTCCAGCTCTGTAACCTGATCTGCACATGCACAGCTCAGCCTACAGCTCCGGGCCAGTCTCTGTGTGTCAGAATGAATAGCTCCTGTGCATGCGCAGAAGTGATGTCATCTTGTGCCAGCCAATGAAGATGGAGAAGATGCAGGACAGGATTGTTGGCGGAAACGTGATTATATCGCTCCATTTGGTTCCATTTTTATTTCTGTTGTGAATGTTCCAACAGGAAGACTCTTGTATGAATAGCACATCTGCCTTGCAGTAAAAATGGGTCATGGGTTCGATTCCCGACCATGGCGTCTCCTGCATGGAGTTTGCATGTTCTCCCTGTGCCTGCGTGGGTTTCCTCCGGGTGCTCCGGTTTCCTCCCGCACTCCAAAGACATGCTGATAGGTTAACTGGATCCTGTCTAAATTGGCCCTAATATGTGCATGTATGAATGTGAGTTAGGGTCCTTAGATTGTACACCCCTTGAGGGTAAGGGACCGATGTGAATGTTCAATATATATATGTGTAGAGCGCTGCGTAAATTGACGGCGCTATATAAGTACCTGAAATAAATAATAATGAGTTGGACCGCACTTTACAGAGGAGCCTTGGTGAGGCAGTGCGGCTTCCACATACATTTGCAAATGTCTACAACTAAAATCTATATGAGCAGATATAGATTTTTCCGTAGGTTACCGTGGTTATATAGCTTGTAAAGTTCATGGACTTACTGTGCAATGGGCTAAAGAGAGCTTGTAGATAGTCCTCCTTTGGGCTACCTCGAGGGGAATTTACTTAAAATGGGTGCAGACAGGATCCGAAGTTGTTGTGCATCGTAAGCAATCAACTTCTCACTTCAGCTTGTTGAGTGAAGGTTTGAAATGGACACAAGGAGCTGAGTGGTTGCTATACTCAGTGGCTCCAGATTCTGTCTTCTCCCTTTTTAAGTAAACTCCCCCTCAAAATACTACAAAGCTCTTTACTGCTGTCCCGTCTGTGTGTGCACGCTCGACTGTAAAACGGGGAAGAAGGTGTACCCCTTTACGGAGGATAGACAGCAGGACCTGTTCGCCTAAAGTGTGGTTTTCCCATGGGCGTGGTCAACCCACCGTTCTTTACACAACACTGTTGTGAGAGAGGTGGGTGGTTAAATTTCCAGACAAGCAACAAACCACTGGCTGTTGTATTGCAGAACGGGTAGGGCGGTTGCGTGCCTCTCGCGCGCCCCCTACTTGTTTTGCAATATCACGTTTTAAACGTGATTTTGCCCAGCGGTGCCACCTTGTGGCCGTTTTTCCACGGTGGCTGGATGGCAAACTGTTAAATACCCCTACCTACCTGCTCGATGTCATCTCCAGCTCTGTAACCTGATCTGCACATGCACAGCTCAGCCTACAGCTCCGGGCCAGTCTCTGTGTGTCAGAATGAATAGCTCCTGTGCATGCGCAGAAGTGATGTCATCTCGTGCCAGCCAATGAAGATGGAGAAGATGCAGGACAGGATTGTTGGCGGAAACGTGAATATATCGCTCCATTTGGTTCCATTTTTATTTCTGTTGTGAATTTTCCAACAGGAAGACTCTTGTATGAATAGCACATCTGCCTTGCAGTAAAAATGGGTCATGGGTTCGATTCCCGACCATGGCGTCTCCTGCATGGAGTTTGCATGTTCTCCCTGTGCCTGCGTGGGTTTCCTCCGGGTGCTCCGGTTTCCTGCCGCACTCCAAAGACATGCTGATAGGTTAACTGGATCCTGTCTAAATTGGCCCTAATATGTGCATGTATGAATGTGAGTTAGGGTCCTTAGATTGTACACCCCTTGAGGGTAAGGGACCGATGTGAATGTTCAATATATATGTGTAAAGCGCTGCGTAAATTGACGGCGCTATATAAGTACCTGAAATAAATAATAATGAGTTGGACCGCACTTTACAGAGGAGCCTTGGTGAGGCAGTGCGGCTTCCACATACATTTGCAAATGTCTACAACTAAAATCTATATGAGCAGATATAGATTTTTCCGTAGGTTACCGTGGTTATATAGCTTGTAAAGTTCATGGACTTACTGTGCAATGGGCTAAAGAGAGCTTGTAGATAGTCCTCCTTTGGGCTACCTCGAGGGGAATTTACTTAAAATGGGTGCAGACAGGATCCGAAGTTGTTGTGCATGGTAAGCAATCAACTTCTCACTTCAGCTTGTTGAGTGAAGCTTTGAAATGGACACAAGGAGCTGAGTGGTTGCTATACTCAGTGGCTCCAGATTCTGTCTTCTCCCTTTTTAAGTAAACTCCCCCTCAAAATACTACAAAGCTCTTTACTGCTGTCCCGTCTGTGTGTGCACGCCCGACTGTAAAACGGGGAAGAAGGTGTACCCCTTTACGGAGGATAGACAGCAGGACCTGTTCGCCTAAAGTGTGGTTTTCCCATGGGCGTGGTCAACCCACCGTTCTTTACACAACACTGTTGTGAGAGAGGTGGGTGGTTAAATTTCCAGACAAGCAACAAACCACTGGCTGTTGTATTGCAGAACGGGTAGGGCGGTTGCGTGCCTCTCGCGCGCCCCCTACTTGTTTTGCAATATCACGTTTTAAACGTGATTTTGCCCAGCGGTGCCACCTTGTGGCCGTTTTTCCACGGTGGCTGGATGGCAAGCAGTTAAATACCCCTACCTACCTGCTCGATGTCTTCTCCAGCTCTGTAACCTGATCTGCACATGCACAGCTCAGCCTACAGCTCCGGGCCAGTCTCTGTGTGTCAGAATGAATAGCTCCTGTGCATGCGCAGAAGTGATGTCATCTCGTGCCAGCCAATGAAGATGGAGAAGATGCAGGACAGGATTGTTGGCGGAAACGTGAATATATCGCTCCATTTGGTTCCATTTTTATTTCTGTTGTGAATTTTCCAACAGGAAGACTCTTGTATGAATAGCACATCTGCCTTGCAGTAAAAATGGGTCATGGGTTCGATTCCCGACCATGGCGTCTCCTGCATGGAGTTTGCATGTTCTCCCTGTGCCTGCGTGGGTTTCCTCCGGGTGCTCCGGTTTCCTCCCGCACTCCAAAGACATGCTGATAGGTTAACTGGATCCTGTCTAAATTGGCCCTAATATGTGCATGTATGAATGTGAGTTAGGGTCCTTAGATTGTACACCCCTTGAGGGTAAGGGACCGATGTGAATGTTCAATATATATATGTGTAGAGCGCTGCGTAAATTGACGGCGCTATATAAGTACCTGAAATAAATAATAATGAGTTGGACCGCACTTTACAGAGGAGCCTTGGTGAGGCAGTGCGGCTTTCACATACATTTGCAAATGTCTACAACTAAAATCTATATGAGCAGATATAGATTTTTCCGTAGGTTACCGTGGTTATATAGCTTGTAAAGTTCATGGACTTACTGTGCAATGGGCTAAAGAGAGCTTGTAGATAGTCCTCCTTTGGGCTACCTCGAGGGGAATTTACTTAAAATGGGTGCAGACAGGATCCGAAGTTGTTGTGCATCGTAAGCAATCAACTTCTCACTTCAGCTTGTTGAGTGAAGGTTTGAAATGGACACAAGGAGCTGAGTGGTTGCTATACTCAGTGGCTCCAGATTCTGTCTTCTCCCTTTTTAAGTAAACTCCCCCTCAAAATACTACAAAGCTCTTTACTGCTGTCCCGTCTGTGTGTGCACGCTCGACTGTAAAACGGGGAAGAAGGTGTACCCCTTTACGGAGGATAGACAGCAGGACCTGTTCGCCTAAAGTGTGGTTTTCCCATGGGCGTGGTCAACCCACCGTTCTTTACACAACACTGTTGTGAGAGAGGTGGGTGGTTAAATTTCCAGACAAGCAACAAACCACTGGCTGTTGTATTGCAGAACGGGTAGGGCGGTTGCGTGCCTCTCGTGCGCCCCCTACTTGTTTTGCAATATCACGTTTTAAACGTGATTTTGCCCAGCGGTGCCACCTTGTGGCCGTTTTTCCACGGTGGCTGGATGGCAAGCAGTTAAATACCCCTACCTACCTGCTCGATGTCATCTCCAGCTCTGTAACCTGATCTGCACATGCACAGCTCAGCCTACAGCTCCGGGCCAGTCTCTGTGTGTCAGAATGAATAGCTCCTGTGCATGCGCAGATGTGATGTCATCTCGTGCCAGCCAATGAAGATGGAGAAGATGCAGGACAGGATTGTTGGCGGAAACGTGATTATATCGCTCCATTTGGTTCCATTTTTATTTCTGTTGTGAATGTTCCAACAGGAAGACTCTTGTATGGTTAGCACATCTGCCTTGCAGTAAAAATGGGTCATGGGTTCGATTCCCGACCATGGCGTCTCCTGCATGGAGTTTGCATGTTCTCCCTGTGCCTGCGTGGGTTTCCTCCGGGTGCTCCGGTTTCCTGCCGCACTCCAAAGACATGCTGATAGGTTAACTGGATCCTGTCTAAATTGGCCCTAATATGTGCATGTATGAATGTGAGTTAGGGTCCTTAGATTGTACATCCCTTGAGGTAAGGGACCGATGTGAATGTTCAATATATATATGTGTAAAGCGCTGCGTAAATTGACGGCGCTATATAAGTACCTGAAATAAATAATAATGAGTTGGACCGCACTTTACAGAGGAGCCTTGGTGAGGCAGTGCGGCTTCCACATACATTTGCAAATGTCTACAACTAAAATCTATATGAGCAGATATAGATTTTTCCGTAGGTTACCGTGGTTATATAGCTTGTAAAGTTCATGGACTTACTGTGCAATGGGCTAAAGAGAGCTTGTAGATAGTCCTCCTTTGGGCTACCTCGAGGGGAATTTACTTAAAATGGGTGCAGACAGGATCCGAAGTTGTTGTGCATCGTAAGCAATCAACTTCTCACTTCAGCTTGTTGAGTGAAGGTCTGAAATGGACACAAGGAGCTGAGTGGTTGCTATACTCAGTGGCTCCAGATTCTGTCTTCTCCCTTTTTAAGTAAACTCCCCCTCAAAATACTACAAAGCTCTTTACTGCTGTCCCGTCTGTGTGTGCACGCCCGACTGTAAAACGGGGAAGAAGGTGTACCCCTTTACGGAGGATAGACAGCAGGACCTGTTCGCCTAAAGTGTGGTTTTCCCATGGGCGTGGTCAACCCACCGTTCTTTACACAACACTGTTGTGAGAGAGGTGGGTGGTTAAATTTCCAGACAAGCAACAAACCACTGGCTGTTGTATTGCAGAACGGGTAGGGCGGTTGCGTGCCTCTCGCGCGCCCCCTACTTGTTTTGCAATATCACGTTTTAAACGTGATTTTGCCCAGCGGTGCCACCTTGTGGCCGTTTTTCCACGGTGGCTGGATGGCAAGCAGTTAAATACCCCTACCTACCTGCTCGATGTCTTCTCCAGCTCTGTAACCTGATCTGCACATGCACAGCTCAGCCTACAGCTCCGGGCCAGTCTCTGTGTGTCAGAATGAATAGCTCCTGTGCATGCGCAGAAGTGATGTCATCTCGTGCCAGCCAATGAAGATGGAGAAGATGCAGGACAGGATTGTTGGCGGAAACGTGAATATATCGCTCCATTTGGTTCCATTTTTATTTCTGTTGTGAATTTTCCAACAGGAAGACTCTTGTATGAATAGCACATCTGCCTTGCAGTAAAAATGGGTCATGGGTTCGATTCCCGACCATGGCGTCTCCTGCATGGAGTTTGCATGTTCTCCCTGTGCCTGCGTGGGTTTCCTCCGGGTGCTCCGGTTTCCTCCCGCACTCCAAAGACATGCTGATAGGTTAACTGGATCCTGTCTAAATTGGCCCTAATATGTGCATGTATGAATGTGAGTTAGGGTCCTTAGATTGTACACCCCTTGAGGGTAAGGGACCGATGTGAATGTTCAATATATATATGTGTAGAGCGCTGCGTAAATTGATGGCGCTATATAAGTACCTGAAATAAATAATAATGAGTTGGACCGCACTTTACAGAGGAGCCTTGGTGAGGCAGTGCGGCTTCCACATACATTTGCAAATGTCTACAACTAAAATCTATATGAGCAGATATAGATTTTTCCGTAGGTTACCGTGGTTATATAGCTTGTAAAGTTCATGGACTTACTGTGCAATGGGCTAAAGAGAGCTTGTAGATAGTCCTCCTTTGGGCTACCTCGAGGGGAATTTACTTAAAATGGGTGCAGACAGGATCCGAAGTTGTTGTGCATGGTAAGCAATCAACTTCTCACTTCAGCTTGTTGAGTGAAGGTTTGAAATGGACACAAGGAGCTGAGTGGTTGCTATACTCAGTGGCTCCAGATTCTGTCTTCTCCCTTTTTAAGTAAACTCCCCCTCAAAATACTACAAAGCTCTTTACTGCTGTCCCGTCTGCGTGTGCACGCCCAACTGTAAAACGGGGAAGAAGGTGTACCCCTTTACGGAGGATAGACAGCAGGACCTGTTCGCCTAAAGTGTGGTTTTCCCATGGGCGTGGTCAACCCACCGTTCTTTACACAACACTGTTGTGAGAGAGGTGGGTGGTTAAATTTCCAGACAAGCAACAAACCACTGGCTGTTGTATTGCAGAACGGGTAGGGCGGTTGCGTGCCTCTCGCGCGCCCCCTACTTGTTTTGCAATATCACGTTTTAAACGTGATTTTGCCCAGCGGTGCCACCTTGTGGCCGTTTTTCCACGGTGGCTGGATGGCAAGCAGTTAAATACCCCTACCTACCTGCTCGATGTCATCTCCAGCTCTGTAACCTGATCTGCACATGCACAGCTCAGCCTACAGCTCCGGGCCAGTCTCTGTGTGTCAGAATGAATAGCTCCTGTGCATGCGCAGACGTGATGTCATCTCGTGCCAGCCAATGAAGATGGAGAAGATGCAGGACAGGATTGTTGGCGGAAACGTGATTATATCGCTCCATTTGGTTCCATTTTTATTTCTGTTGTGAATGTTCCAACAGGAAGACTCTTGTATGGTTAGCACATCTGCCTTGCAGTAAAAATGGGTCATGGGTTCGATTCCCGACCATGGCGTCTCCTGCATGGAGTTTGCATGTTCTCCCTGTGCCTGCGTGGGTTTCCTCCGGGTGCTCCGGTTTCCTCCCGCACTCCAAAGACATGCTGATAGGTTAACTGGATCCTGTCTAAATTGGCCCTAATATGTGCATGTATGAATGTGAGTTAGGGTCCTTAGATTGTACACCCCTTGAGGGTAAGGGACCGATGTGAATGTTCAATATATATATGTGTAGAGCGCTGCGTAAATTGACGGCGCTATATAAGTACCTGAAATAAATAATAATGAGTTGGACCGCACTTTACAGAGGAGCCTTGGTGAGGCAGTGCGGCTTTCACATACATTTGCAAATGTCTACAACTAAAATCTATATGAGCAGATATAGATTTTTCCGTAGGTTACCGTGGTTATATAGCTTGTAAAGTTCATGGACTTACTGTGCAATGGGCTAAAGAGAGCTTGTAGATAGTCCTCCTTTGGGCTACCTCGAGGGGAATTTACTTAAAATGGGTGCAGACAGGATCCGAAGTTGTTGTGCATCGTAAGCAATCAACTTCTCACTTCAGCTTGTTGAGTGAAGGTTTGAAATGGACACAAGGAGCTGAGTGGTTGCTATACTCAGTGGCTCCAGATTCTGTCTTCTCCCTTTTTAAGTAAACTCCCCCTCAAAATACTACAAAGCTCTTTACTGCTGTCCCGTCTGCGTGTGCACGCCCAACTGTAAAACGGGGAAGAAGGTGTACCCCTTTACGGAGGATAGACAGCAGGACCTGTTCGCCTAAAGTGTGGTTTTCCCATGGGCGTGGTCAACCCACCGTTCTTTACACAACACTGTTGTGAGAGAGGTGGGTGGTTAAATTTCCAGACAAGCAACAAACCACTGGCTGTTGTATTGCAGAACGGGTAGGGCGGTTGCGTGCCTCTCGCGCGCCCCCTACTTGTTTTGCAATATCACGTTTTAAACGTGATTTTGCCCAGCGGTGCCACCTTGTGGCCATTTTTCCACGGTGGCTGGATGGCAAGCAGTTAAATACCCCTACCTACCTGCTCGATGTCTTCTCCAGCTCTGTAACCTGATCTGCACATGCACAGCTCAGCCTACAGCTCCGGGCCAGTCTCTGTGTGTCAGAATGAATAGCTCCTGTGCATGCGCAGAAGTGATGTCATCTTGTGCCAGCCAATGAAGATGGAGAAGATGCAGGACAGGATTGTTGGCGGAAACGTGATTATATCGCTCCATTTGGTTCCATTTTTATTTCTGTTGTGAATGTTCCAACAGGAAGACTCTTGTATGAATAGCACATCTGCCTTGCAGTAAAAATGGGTCATGGGTTCGATTCCCGACCATGGCGTCTCCTGCATGGAGTTTGCATGTTCTCCCTGTGCCTGCGTGGGTTTCCTCCGGGTGCTCCGGTTTCCTCCCGCACTCCAAAGACATGCTGATAGGTTAACTGGATCCTGTCTAAATTGGCCCTAATATGTGCATGTATGAATGTGAGTTAGGGTCCTTAGATTGTACACCCCTTGAGGGTAAGGGACCGATGTGAATGTTCAATATATATATGTGTAGAGCGCTGCGTAAATTGACGGCGCTATATAAGTACCTGAAATAAATAATAATGAGTTGGACCGCACTTTACAGAGGAGCCTTGGTGAGGCAGTGCGGCTTCCACATACATTTGCAAATGTCTACAACTAAAATCTATATGAGCAGATATAGATTTTTCCGTAGGTTACCGTGGTTATATAGCTTGTAAAGTTCATGGACTTACTGTGCAATGGGCTAAAGAGAGCTTGTAGATAGTCCTCCTTTGGGCTACCTCGAGGGGAATTTACTTAAAATGGGTGCAGACAGGATCCGAAGTTGTTGTGCATCGTAAGCAATCAACTTCTCACTTCAGCTTGTTGAGTGAAGGTTTGAAATGGACACAAGGAGCTGAGTGGTTGCTATACTCAGTGGCTCCAGATTCTGTCTTCTCCCTTTTTAAGTAAACTCCCCCTCAAAATACTACAAAGCTCTTTACTGCTGTCCCGTCTGTGTGTGCACGCTCGACTGTAAAACGGGGAAGAAGGTGTACCCCTTTACGGAGGATAGACAGCAGGACCTGTTCGCCTAAAGTGTGGTTTTCCCATGGGCGTGGTCAACCCACCGTTCTTTACACAACACTGTTGTGAGAGAGGTGGGTGGTTAAATTTCCAGACAAGCAACAAACCACTGGCTGTTGTATTGCAGAACGGGTAGGGCGGTTGCGTGCCTCTCGCGCGCCCCCTACTTGTTTTGCAATATCACGTTTTAAACGTGATTTTGCCCAGCGGTGCCACCTTGTGGCCGTTTTTCCACGGTGGCTGGATGGCAAACTGTTAAATACCCCTACCTACCTGCTCGATGTCATCTCCAGCTCTGTAACCTGATCTGCACATGCACAGCTCAGCCTACAGCTCCGGGCCAGTCTCTGTGTGTCAGAATGAATAGCTCCTGTGCATGCGCAGAAGTGATGTCATCTCGTGCCAGCCAATGAAGATGGAGAAGATGCAGGACAGGATTGTTGGCGGAAACGTGAATATATCGCTCCATTTGGTTCCATTTTTATTTCTGTTGTGAATTTTCCAACAGGAAGACTCTTGTATGAATAGCACATCTGCCTTGCAGTAAAAATGGGTCATGGGTTCGATTCCCGACCATGGCGTCTCCTGCATGGAGTTTGCATGTTCTCCCTGTGCCTGCGTGGGTTTCCTCCGGGTGCTCCGGTTTCCTGCCGCACTCCAAAGACATGCTGATAGGTTAACTGGATCCTGTCTAAATTGGCCCTAATATGTGCATGTATGAATGTGAGTTAGGGTCCTTAGATTGTACACCCCTTGAGGGTAAGGGACCGATGTGAATGTTCAATATATATGTGTAAAGCGCTGCGTAAATTGACGGCGCTATATAAGTACCTGAAATAAATAATAATGAGTTGGACCGCACTTTACAGAGGAGCCTTGGTGAGGCAGTGCGGCTTCCACATACATTTGCAAATGTCTACAACTAAAATCTATATGAGCAGATATAGATTTTTCCGTAGGTTACCGTGGTTATATAGCTTGTAAAGTTCATGGACTTACTGTGCAATGGGCTAAAGAGAGCTTGTAGATAGTCCTCCTTTGGGCTACCTCGAGGGGAATTTACTTAAAATGGGTGCAGACAGGATCCGAAGTTGTTGTGCATGGTAAGCAATCAACTTCTCACTTCAGCTTGTTGAGTGAAGCTTTGAAATGGACACAAGGAGCTGAGTGGTTGCTATACTCAGTGGCTCCAGATTCTGTCTTCTCCCTTTTTAAGTAAACTCCCCCTCAAAATACTACAAAGCTCTTTACTGCTGTCCCGTCTGTGTGTGCACGCCCGACTGTAAAACGGGGAAGAAGGTGTACCCCTTTACGGAGGATAGACAGCAGGACCTGTTCGCCTAAAGTGTGGTTTTCCCATGGGCGTGGTCAACCCACCGTTCTTTACACAACACTGTTGTGAGAGAGGTGGGTGGTTAAATTTCCAGACAAGCAACAAACCACTGGCTGTTGTATTGCAGAACGGGTAGGGCGGTTGCGTGCCTCTCGCGCGCCCCCTACTTGTTTTGCAATATCACGTTTTAAACGTGATTTTGCCCAGCGGTGCCACCTTGTGGCCGTTTTTCCACGGTGGCTGGATGGCAAGCAGTTAAATACCCCTACCTACCTGCTCGATGTCTTCTCCAGCTCTGTAACCTGATCTGCACATGCACAGCTCAGCCTACAGCTCCGGGCCAGTCTCTGTGTGTCAGAATGAATAGCTCCTGTGCATGCGCAGAAGTGATGTCATCTCGTGCCAGCCAATGAAGATGGAGAAGATGCAGGACAGGATTGTTGGCGGAAACGTGAATATATCGCTCCATTTGGTTCCATTTTTATTTCTGTTGTGAATTTTCCAACAGGAAGACTCTTGTATGAATAGCACATCTGCCTTGCAGTAAAAATGGGTCATGGGTTCGATTCCCGACCATGGCGTCTCCTGCATGGAGTTTGCATGTTCTCCCTGTGCCTGCGTGGGTTTCCTCCGGGTGCTCCGGTTTCCTCCCGCACTCCAAAGACATGCTGATAGGTTAACTGGATCCTGTCTAAATTGGCCCTAATATGTGCATGTATGAATGTGAGTTAGGGTCCTTAGATTGTACACCCCTTGAGGGTAAGGGACCGATGTGAATGTTCAATATATATATGTGTAGAGCGCTGCGTAAATTGACGGCGCTATATAAGTACCTGAAATAAATAATAATGAGTTGGACCGCACTTTACAGAGGAGCCTTGGTGAGGCAGTGCGGCTTTCACATACATTTGCAAATGTCTACAACTAAAATCTATATGAGCAGATATAGATTTTTCCGTAGGTTACCGTGGTTATATAGCTTGTAAAGTTCATGGACTTACTGTGCAATGGGCTAAAGAGAGCTTGTAGATAGTCCTCCTTTGGGCTACCTCGAGGGGAATTTACTTAAAATGGGTGCAGACAGGATCCGAAGTTGTTGTGCATCGTAAGCAATCAACTTCTCACTTCAGCTTGTTGAGTGAAGGTTTGAAATGGACACAAGGAGCTGAGTGGTTGCTATACTCAGTGGCTCCAGATTCTGTCTTCTCCCTTTTTAAGTAAACTCCCCCTCAAAATACTACAAAGCTCTTTACTGCTGTCCCGTCTGCGTGTGCACGCCCAACTGTAAAACGGGGAAGAAGGTGTACCCCTTTACGGAGGATAGACAGCAGGACCTGTTCGCCTAAAGTGTGGTTTTCCCATGGGCGTGGTCAACCCACCGTTCTTTACACAACACTGTTGTGAGAGAGGTGGGTGGTTAAATTTCCAGACAAGCAACAAACCACTGGCTGTTGTATTGCAGAACGGGTAGGGCGGTTGCGTGCCTCTCGCGCGCCCCCTACTTGTTTTGCAATATCACGTTTTAAACGTGATTTTGCCCAGCGGTGCCACCTTGTGGCCATTTTTCCACGATGGCTGGATGGCAAGCAGTTAAATACCCCTACCTACCTGCTCGATGTCTTCTCCAGCTCTGTAACCTGATCTGCACATGCACAGCTCAGCCTACAGCTCCGGGCCAGTCTCTGTGTGTCAGAATGAATAGCTCCTGTGCATGCGCAGAAGTGATGTCATCTCGTGCCAGCCAATGAAGATGGAGAAGATGCAGGACAGGATTGTTGGCGGAAACGTGAATATATCGCTCCATTTGGTTCCATTTTTATTTCTGTTGTGAATTTTCCAACAGGAAGACTCTTGTATGAATAGCACATCTGCCTTGCAGTAAAAATGGGTCATGGGTTCGATTCCCGACCATGGCGTCTCCTGCATGGAGTTTGCATGTTCTCCCTGTGCCTGCGTGGGTTTCCTCCGGGTGCTCCGGTTTCCTCCCGCACTCCAAAGACATGCTGATAGGTTAACTGGATCCTGTCTAAATTGGCCCTAATATGTGCATGTATGAATGTGAGTTAGGGTCCTTAGATTGTACACCCCTTGAGGGTAAGGGACCGATGTGAATGTTCAATATATATGTGTAAAGCGCTGCGTAAATTGACGGCGCTATATAAGTACCTGAAATAAATAATAATGAGTTGGACCGCACTTTACAGAGGAGCCTTGGTGAGGCAGTGCGGCTTCCACATACATTTGCAAATGTCTACAACTAAAATCTATATGAGCAGATATAGATTTTTCCGTAGGTTACCGTGGTTATATAGCTTGTAAAGTTCATGGACTTACTGTGCAATGGGCTAAAGAGAGCTTGTAGATAGTCCTCCTTTGGGCTACCTCGAGGGGAATTTACTTAAAATGGGTGCAGACAGGATCCGAAGTTGTTGTGCATGGTAAGCAATCAACTTCTCACTTCAGCTTGTTGAGTGAAGCTTTGAAATGGACACAAGGAGCTGAGTGGTTGCTATACTCAGTGGCTCCAGATTCTGTCTTCTCCCTTTTTAAGTAAACTCCCCCTCAAAATACTACAAAGCTCTTTACTGCTGTCCCGTCTGTGTGTGCACGCTCGACTGTAAAACGGGGAAGAAGGTGTACCCCTTTACGGAGGATAGACAGCAGGACCTGTTCGCCTAAAGTGTGGTTTTCCCATGGGCGTGGTCAACCCACCGTTCTTTACACAACACTGTTGTGAGAGAGGTGGGTGGTTAAATTTCCAGACAAGCAACAAACCACTGGCTGTTGTATTGCAGAACGGGTAGGGCGGTTGCGTGCCTCTCGCGCGCCCCCTACTTGTTTTGCAATATCACGTTTTAAACGTGATTTTGCCCAGCGGTGCCACCTTGTGGCCGTTTTTCCACGGTGGCTGGATGGCAAGCAGTTAAATACCCCTACCTACCTGCTCGATGTCATCTCCAGCTCTGTAACCTGATCTGCACATGCACAGCTCAGCCTACAGCTCCGGGCCAGTCTCTGTGTGTCAGAATGAATAGCTCCTGTGCATGCGCAGAAGTGATGTCATCTCGTGCCAGCCAATGAAGATGGAGAAGATGCAGGACAGGATTGTTGGCGGAAACGTGATTATATCGCTCCATTTGGTTCCATTTTTATTTCTGTTGTGAATGTTCCAACAGGAAGACTCTTGTATGAATAGCACATCTGCCTTGCAGTAAAAATGGGTCATGGGTTCGATTCCCGACCATGGCGTCTCCTGCATGGAGTTTGCATGTTCTCCCTGTGCCTGCGTGGGTTTCCTCCGGGTGCTCCGGTTTCCTCCCGCACTCCAAAGACATGCTGATAGGTTAACTGGATCCTGTCTAAATTGGCCCTAATATGTGCATGTATGAATGTGAGTTAGGGTCCATAGATTGTACACCCCTTGAGGGTAAGGGACCGATGTGAATGTTCAATATATATATGTGTAAAGCGCTGCGTAAATTGACGGCGCTATATAAGTACCTGAAATAAATAATAATGAGTTGGACCGCACTTTACAGAGGAGCCTTGGTGAGGCAGTGCGGCTTCCACATACATTTGCAAATGTCTACAACTAAAATCTATATGAGCAGATATAGATTTTTCCGTAGGTTACCGTGGTTATATAGCTTGTAAAGTTCATGGACTTACTGTGCAATGGGCTAAAGAGAGCTTGTAGATAGTCCTCCTTTGGGCTACCTCGAGGGGAATTTACTTAAAATGGGTGCAGACAGGATCCGAAGTTGTTGTGCATGGTAAGCAATCAACTTCTCACTTCAGCTTGTTGAGTGAAGCTTTGAAATGGACACAAGGAGCTGAGTGGTTGCTATACTCAGTGGCTCCAGATTCTGTCTTCTCCCTTTTTAAGTAAACTCCCCCTCAAAATACTACAAAGCTCTTTACTGCTGTCCCGTCTGTGTGTGCACGCCCGACTGTAAAACGGGGAAGAAGGCGTACCCCTTTACGGAGGATAGACAGCAGGACCTGTTCGCCTAAAGTATGGTTTTCCCATGGGCGTGGTCAACCCACCGTTCTTTACACAACACTGTTGTGAGAGAGGTGGGTGGTTAAATTTCCAGACAAGCAACAAACCACTGGCTGTTGTATTGCAGAACGGGTAGGGCGGTTGCGTGCCTCTCGCGCGCCCCCTACTTGTTTTGCAATATCACGTTTTAAACGTGATTTTGCCCAGCGGTGCCACCTTGTGGCCGTTTTTCCACGGTGGCTGGATGGCAAGCAGTTAAATACCCCTACCTACCTGCTCGATGTCTTCTCCAGCTCTGTAACCTGATCTGCACATGCACAGCTCAGCCTACAGCTCCGGGCCAGTCTCTGTGTGTCAGAATGAATAGCTCCTGTGCATGCGCAGAAGTGATGTCATCTCGTGCCAGCCAATGAAGATGGAGAAGATGCAGGACAGGATTGTTGGCGGAAACGTGATTATATCGCTCCATTTGGTTCCATTTTTATTTCTGTTGTGAATGTTCCAACAGGAAGACTCTTGTATGAATAGCAAATCTTCCTTGCAGTAAAAATGGGTCATGGGTTCGATTCCCGACCATGGCGTCTCCTGCATGGAGTTTGCATGTTCTCCCTGTGCCTGCGTGGGTTTCCTCCGGGTGCTCCGGTTTCCTCCCGCACTCCAAAGACATGCTGATAGGTTAACTGGATCCTGTCTAAATTGGCCCTAATATGTGCATGTATGAATGTGAGTTAGGGTCCTTAGATTGTACACCCCTTGAGGGTAAGGGACCGATGTGAATGTTCAATATATATATGTGTAAAGCGCTGCGTAAATTGACGGCGCTATATAAGTACCTGAAATAAATAATAATGAGTTGGACCGCACTTTACAGAGGAGCCTTGGTGAGGCAGTGCGGCTTCCACATACATTTGCAAATGTCTACAACTAAAATCTATATGAGCAGATATAGATTTTTCCGTAGGTTACCGTGGTTATATAGCTTGTAAAGTTCATGGACTTACTGTGCAATGGGCTAAAGAGAGCTTGTAGATAGTCCTCCTTTTGGCTACCTCGAGGGGAATTTACTTAAAATGGGTGCAGACAGGATCCGAAGTTGTTGTGCATCGTAAGCAATCAACTTCTCACTTCAGCTTGTTGAGTGAAGGTTTGAAATGGACACAAGGAGCTGAGTGGTTGCTATACTCAGTGGCTCCAGATTCTGTCTTCTCCCTTTTTAAGTAAACTCCCCCTCAAAATACTACAAAGCTCTTTACTGCTGTCCTGTCTGTGTGTGCACGCTCGACTGTAAAATGGGGAAGAAGGTGTACCCCTTTACGGAGGATAGACAGCAGGACCTGTTCGCCTAAAGTGTGGTTTTCCCATGGGCGTGGTCAACCCACCGTTCTTTACACAACACTGTTGTGAGAGAGGTGGGTGGTTAAATTTCCAGACAAGCAACAAACCACTGGCTGTTGTATTGCAGAACGGGTAGGGCGGTTGCGTGCCTCTCGCGCGCCCCCTACTTGTTTTGCAATATCACGTTTTAAACGTGATTTTGCCCAGCGGTGCCACCTTGTGGCCGTTTTTCCACGGTGGCTGGATGGCAAGCAGTTAAATACCCCTACCTACCTGATGGATGTCATCTCCAGCTCTGTAACCTGATCTGCACATGCACAGCTCAGCCTACAGCTCCGGGCCAGTCTCTGTGTGTCAGAATGAATAGCTCCTGTGCATGCGCAGAAGTGATGTCATCTTGTGCCAGCCAATGAAGATGGAGAAGATGCAGGACAGGATTGTTGGCGGAAACGTGATTATATCGCTCCATTTGGTTCCATTTTTATTTCTGTTGTGAATGTTCCAACAGGAAGACTCTTGTATGAATAGCACATCTGCCTTGCAGTAAAAATGGGTCATGGGTTCGATTCCCGACCATGGCGTCTCCTGCATGGAGTTTGCATGTTCTCCCTGTGCCTGCGTGGGTTTCCTCCGGGTGCTCCGGTTTCCTCCCGCACTCCAAAGACATGCTGATAGGTTAACTGGATCCTGTCTAAATTGGCCCTAATATGTGCATGTATGAATGTGAGTTAGGGTCCTTAGATTGTACACCCCTTGAGGGTAAGGGACCGATGTGAATGTTCAATATATATATGTGTAGAGCGCTGCGTAAATTGACGGCGCTATATAAGTACCTGAAATAAATAATAATGAGTTGGACCGCACTTTACAGAGGAGCCTTGGTGAGGCAGTGCGGCTTCCACATACATTTGCAAATGTCTACAACTAAAATCTATATGAGCAGATATAGATTTTTCCGTAGGTTACCGTGGTTATATAGCTTGTAAAGTTCATGGACTTACTGTGCAATGGGCTAAAGAGAGCTTGTAGATAGTCCTCCTTTGGGCTACCTCGAGGGGAATTTACTTAAAATGGGTGCAGACAGGATCCGAAGTTGTTGTGCATCGTAAGCAATCAACTTCTCACTTCAGCTTGTTGAGTGAAGGTTTGAAATGGACACAAGGAGCTGAGTGGTTGCTATACTCAGTGGCTCCAGATTCTGTCTTCTCTCTTTTTAAGTAAACTCCCCCTCAAAATACTACAAAGCTCTTTACTGCTGTCCCGTCTGTGTGCGCACGCTCGACTGTAAAACGGGGAAGAAGGTGTACCCCTTTACGGAGGATAGACAGCAGGACCTGTTCGCCTAAAGTGTGGTTTTCCCATGGGCGTGGTCAACCCACCGTTCTTTACACAACACTGTTGTGAGAGAGGTGGGTGGTTAAATTTCCAGACAAGCAACAAACCACTGGCTGTTGTATTGCAGAACGGGTAGGGCGGTTGCGTGCCTCTCGCGCGCCCCCTACTTGTTTTGCAATATCACGTTTTAAACGTGATTTTGCCCAGCGGTGCCACCTTGTGGCCGTTTTTCCACGGTGGCTGGATGGCAAGCAGTTAAATACCCCTACCTACCTGTTCGATGTCATCTCCAGCTCTGTAACCTGATCTGCACATGCACAGCTCAGCCTACAGCTCCGGGCCAGTCTCTGTGTGTCAGAATGAATAGCTCCTGTGCATGCGCAGAAGTGATGTCATCTCGTGCCAGCCAATGAAGATAGAGAAGATGCAGGACAGGATTGTTGGCGGAAACGTGAATATATCGCTCCATTTGGTTCCATTTTTATTTCTGTTGTGAATTTTCCAACAGGAAGACTCTTGTATGAATAGCACATCTGCCTTGCAGTAAAAATGGGTCATGGGTTCGATTCCCGACCATGGCGTCTCCTGCATGGAGTTTGCATGTTCTCCCTGTGCCTGCGTGGGTTTCCTCCGGGTGCTCCGGTTTCCTCCCGCACTCCAAAGACATGCTGATAGGTTAACTGGATCCTGTCTAAATTGGCCCTAATATGTGCATGTATGAATGTGAGTTAGGGTCCTTAGATTGTACACCCCTTGAGGGTAAGGGACCGATGTGAATGTTCAATATATATATGTGTAGAGCGCTGCGTAAATTGACGGCGCTATATAAGTACCTGAAATAAATAATGAGTTGGACCGCACTTTACAGAGGAGCCTTGGTGAGGCAGTGCGGCTTCCACATACATTTGCAAATGTCTACAACTAAAATCTATATGAGCAGATATAGATTTTTCCGTAGGTTACCGTGGTTATATAGCTTGTAAAGTTCATGGACTTACTGTGCAATGGGCTAAAGAGAGCTTGTAGATAGTCCTCCTTTGGGCTACCTCGAGGGGAATTTACTTAAAATGGGTGCAGACAGGATCCGAAGTTGTTGTGCATCGTAAGCAATCAACTTCTCACTTCAGCTTGTTGAGTGAAGGTTTGAAATGGACACAAGGAGCTGAGTGGTTGCTATACTCAGTGGCTCCAGATTCTGTCTTCTCCCTTTTTAAGTAAACTCCCCCTCAAAATACTACAAAGCTCTTTACTGCTGTCCCGTCTGTGTGTGCACGCTCGACTGTAAAACGGGGAAGAAGGTGTACCCCTTTACGGAGGATAGACAGCAGGACCTGTTCGCCTAAAGTGTGGTTTTCCCATGGGCGTGGTCAACCCACCATTCTTTACACAACACTGTTGTGAGAGAGGTGGGTGGTTAAATTTCCAGACAAGCAACAAACCACTGGCTGTTGTATTGCAGAACGGGTAGGGCGGTGGCGTGCCTCTCGCGCGCCCCCTACTTGTTTTGCAATATCGCGTTTTAAACGTGATTTTGCCCAGCGGTGCCACCTTGTGGCCGTTTTTCCACGGTGGCTGGATGGCAAGCAGTTAAATACCCCTACCTACCTGCTCGATGTCATCTCCAGCTCTGTAACCTGATCTGCACATGCACAGCTCAGCCTACAGCTCCGGGCCAGTCTCTGTGTGTCAGAATGAATAGCTCCTGTGCATGCGCAGAAGTGATGTCATCTCGTGCCAGCCAATGAAGATGGAGAAGATGCAGGACAGGATTGTTGGCGGAAACGTGATTATATCGCTCCATTTGGTTCCATTTTTATTTCTGTTGTGAATGTTCCAACAGGAAGACTCTTGTATGGTTAGCACATCTGCCTTGCAGTAAAAATGGGTCATGGGTTCAATTCCCGACCATGGCGTGTCCTGCATGGAGTTTGCATGTTCTCCCTGTGCCTGCGTGGGTTTCCTCCGGGTGCTCCGGTTTCCTGCCGCACTCCAAAGACATGCTTATAGGTTAACTGGATCCTGTCTAAATTGGCCCTAATATGTGCATGTATGAATGTGAGTTAGGGTCCTTAGATTGTACACCCCTTGAGGGTAAGGGACCGATGTGAATGTTCAATATATATATGTGTAAAGCGCTGCGTAAATTGACGGTGCTATATAAGTACCTGAAATAAATAATAATGAGTTGGACCGCACTTTACAGAGGAGCCTTGGTGAGGCAGTGCGGCTTCCACATACATTTGCAAATGTCTACAACTAAAATCTATATGAGCAGATATAGATTTTTCCGTAGGTTACCGTGGTTATATAGCTTGTAAAGTTCATGGACTTACTGTGCAATGGGCTAAAGAGAGCTTGTAGATAGTCCTCCTTTGGGCTACCTCGAGGGGAATTTACTTAAAATTGGTGCAGACAGGATCCAAAGTTGTTGTGCATCGTAAGCAATCAACTTCTCACTTCAGCTTGTTGAGTGAAGGTTTGAAATGGACACAAGGAGCTGAGTGGTTGCTATACTCAGTGGCTCCAGATTCTGTCTTCTCCCTTTTTAAGTAAACTCCCCCTCAAAATACTACAAAGCTCTTTACTGCTGTCCCGTCTGCGTGTGCACGCCCAACTGTAAAACGGGGAAGAAGGTGTACCCCTTTACGGAGGATAGACAGCAGGACCTGTTCGCCTAAAGTGTGGTTTTCCCATGGGCGTGGTCAACCCACCGTTCTTTACACAACACTGTTGTGAGAGAGGTGGGTGGTTAAATTTCCAGACAAGCAACAAACCACTGGCTGTTGTATTGCAGAACGGGTAGGGCGGTTGCGTGCCTCTCGCGCGCCCCCTACTTGTTTTGCAATATCACGTTTTAAACGTGATTTTGCCCAGCGGTGCCACCTTGTGGCCGTTTTTCCACGGTGGCTGGATGGCAAGCTGTTAAATACCCCTACCTACCTGCTCGATGTCATCTCCAGCTCTGTAACCTGATCTGCACATGCACAGCTCAGCCTACAGCTCCGGGCCAGTCTCTGTGTGTCAGAATGAATAGCTCCTGTGCATGCGCAGAAGTGATGTCATCTCGTGCCAGCCAATGAAGATGGAGAAGATGCAGGACAGGATTGTTGGCGGAAACGTGAATATATCGCTCCATTTGGTTCCATTTTTATTTCTGTTGTGAATTTTCCAACAGGAAGACTCTTGTATGAATAGCACATCTGCCTTGCAGTAAAAATGGGTCATGGGTTCGATTCCCGACCATGGCGTCTCCTGCATGGAGTTTGCATGTTCTCCCTGTGCCTGCGTGGGTTTCCTCCGGGTGCTCCGGTTTCCTCCCGCACTCCAAAGACATGCTGATAGGTTAACTGGATCCTGTCTAAATTGGCCCTAATATGTGCATGTATGAATGTGAGTTAGGGTCCTTAGATTGTACACCCCTTGAGGGTAAGGGACCGATGTGAATGTTCAATATATATATGTGTAAAGCGCTGCGTAAATTGACGGCGCTATATAAGTACCTGAAATAAATAATGAGTTGGACCGCACTTTACAGAGGAGCCTTGGTGAGGCAGTGCGGCTTCCACATACATTTGCAAATGTCTACAACTAAAATCTATATGAGCAGATATAGATTTTTCCGTAGGTTACCGTGGTTATATAGCTTGTAAAGTTCATGGACTTACTGTGCAATGGGCTAAAGAGAGCTTGTAGATAGTCCTCCTTTGGGCTACCTCGAGGGGAATTTACTTAAAATGGGTGCAGACAGGATCCGAAGTTGTTGTGCATGGTAAGCAATCAACTTCTCACTTCAGCTTGTTGAGTGAAGCTTTGAAATGGACACAAGGAGCTGAGTGGTTGCTATACTCAGTGGCTCCAGATTCTGTCTTCTCCCTTTTTAAGTAAACTCCCCCTCAAAATACTACAAAGCTCTTTACTGCTGTCCCGTCTGTGTGTGCACGCTCGACTGTAAAACGGGGAAGGTGTACCCCTTTACGGAGGATAGACAGCAGGACCTGTTCGCCTAAAGTGTGGTTTTCCCATGGGCGTGGTCAACCCACCGTTCTTTACACAACACTGTTGTGAGAGAGGTGGGTGGTTAAATTTCCAGACAAGCAACAAACCACTGGCTGTTGTATTGCAGAACGGGTAGGGCGGTTGCGTGCCTCTCGCGCGCCCCCTACTTGTTTTGCAATATCACGTTTTAAACGTGATTTTGCCCAGCGGTGCCACCTTGTGGCCGTTTTTCCACGGTGGCTGGATGGCAAGCAGTTAAATACCCCTACCTACCTGCTCGATGTCATCTCCAGCTCTGTAACCTGATCTGCACATGCACAGCTCAGCCTACAGCTCCGGGCCAGTCTCTGTGTGTCAGAATGAATAGCTCCTGTGCATGCGCAGATGTGATGTCATCTCGTGCCAGCCAATGAAGATGGAGAAGATGCAGGACAGGATTGTTGGCGGAAACGTGATTATATCGCTCCATTTGGTTCCATTTTTATTTCTGTTGTGAATGTTCCAACAGGAAGACTCTTGTATGGTTAGCACATCTGCCTTGCAGTAAAAATGGGTCATGGGTTCGATTCCCGACCATGGCGTCTCCTGCATGGAGTTTGCATGTTCTCCCTGTGCCTGCGTGGGTTTCCTCCGGGTGCTCCGGTTTCCTGCCGCACTCCAAAGACATGCTGATAGGTTAACTGGATCCTGTCTAAATTGGCCCTAATATGTGCATGTATGAATGTGAGTTAGGGTCCTTAGATTGTACACCCCTTGAGGGTAAGGGACCGATGTGAATGTTCAATATATATATGTGTAAAGCGCTGCGTAAATTGACGGCGCTATATAAGTACCTGAAATAAATAATAATGAGTTGGACCGCACTTTACAGAGGAGCCTTGGTGAGGCAGTGCGGCTTCCACATACATTTGCAAATGTCTACAACTAAAATCTATATGAGCAGATATAGATTTTTCCGTAGGTTACCGTGGTTATATAGCTTGTAAAGTTCATGGACTTACTGTGCAATGGGCTAAAGAGAGCTTGTAGATAGTCCTCCTTTGGGCTACCTCGAGGGGAATTTACTTAAAATGGGTGCAGACAGGATCCGAAGTTGTTGTGCATCGTAAGCAATCAACTTCTCACTTCAGCTTGTTGAGTGAAGGTCTGAAATGGACACAAGGAGCTGAGTGGTTGCTATACTCAGTGGCTCCAGATTCTGTCTTCTCCCTTTTTAAGTAAACTCCCCCTCAAAATACTACAAAGCTCTTTACTGCTGTCCCGTCTGTGTGTGCACGCCCGACTGTAAAACGGGGAAGAAGGTGTACCCCTTTACGGAGGATAGACAGCAGGACCTGTTCGCCTAAAGTGTGGTTTTCCCATGGGCGTGGTCAACCCACCGTTCTTTACACAACACTGTTGTGAGAGAGGTGGGTGGTTAAATTTCCAGACAAGCAACAAACCACTGGCTGTTGTATTGCAGAACGGGTAGGGCGGTTGCGTGCCTCTCGCGCGCCCCCTACTTGTTTTGCAATATCACGTTTTAAACGTGATTTTGCCCAGCGGTGCCACCTTGTGGCCGTTTTTCCACGGTGGCTGGATGGCAAGCAGTTAAATACCCCTACCTACCTGATCGATGTCATCTCCAGCTCTGTAACCTGATCTGCACATGCACAGCTCAGCCTACAGCTCCGGGCCAGTCTCTGTGTGTCAGAATGAATAGCTCCTGTGCATGCGCAGAAGTGATGTCATCTCGTGCCAGCCAATGAAGATGGAGAAGATGCAGGACAGGATTGTTGGCGGAAACGTGATTATATCGCTCCATTTGGTTCCATTTTTATTTCTGTTGTGAATGTTCCAACAGGAAGACTCTTGTATGGTTAGCACATCTGCCTTGCAGTAAAAATGGGTCATGGGTTCGATTCCCGACCATGGCGTCTCCTGCATGGAGTTTGCATGTTCTCCCTGTGCCTGCGTGGGTTTCCTCCGGGTGCTCCGGTTTCCTCCCGCACTCCAAAGACATGCTGATAGGTTAACTGGATCCTGTCTAAATTGGCCCTAATATGTGCATGTATGAATGTGAGTTAGGGTCCTTAGATTGTACACCCCTTGAGGGTAAGGGACCGATGTGAATGTTCAATATATATATGTGTAGAGCGCTGCGTAAATTGACGGCGCTATATAAGTACCTGAAATAAATAATAATGAGTTGGACCGCACTTTACAGAGGAGCCTTGGTGAGGCAGTGCGGCTTCCACATACATTTGCAAATGTCTGCAACTAAAATCTATATGAGCAGATATAGATTTTTCCGTAGGTTACCGTGGTTATATAGCTTGTAAAGTTCATGGACTTACTGTGCAATGGGCTAAAGAGAGCTTGTAGACAGTCCTCCTTTGGGCTACCTCGAGGGGAATTTACTTAAAATGGGTGCAGACAGGATCCGAAGTTGTTGTGCATCGTAAGCAATCAACTTCTCACTTCAGCTTGTTGAGTGAAGGTTTGAAATGGACACAAGGAGCTGAGTGGTTGCTATACTCAGTGGCTCCAGATTCTGTCTTCTCCCTTTTTAAGTAAACTCCCCCTCAAAATACTACAAAGCTCTTTACTGCTGTCCCGTCTGTGTGTGCACGCCCGACTGTAAAACGGGGAAGAAGGTGTACCCCTTTACGGAGGATAGACAGCAGGACCTGTTCGCCTAAAGTGTGGTTTTCCCATGGGCGTGGTCAACCCACCGTTCTTTACACAACACTGTTGTGAGAGAGGTGGGTGGTTAAATTTCCAGACAAGCAACAAACCACTGGCTGTTGTATTGCAGAACGGGTAGGGCGGTTGCGTGCCTCTCGCGCGCCCCCTACTTGTTTTGCAATATCACGTTTTAAACGTGATTTTGCCCAGCGGTGCCACCTTGTGGCCGTTTTTCCACGGTGGCTGGATGGCAAGCAGTTAAATACCCCTACCTACCTGCTCGATGTCTTCTCCAGCTCTGTAACCTGATCTGCACATGCACAGCTCAGCCTACAGCTCCGGGCCAGTCTCTGTGTGTCAGAATGAATAGCTCCTGTGCATGCGCAGAAGTGATGTCATCTCGTGCCAGCCAATGAAGATGGAGAAGATGCAGGACAGGATTGTTGGCGGAAACGTGAATATATCGCTCCATTTGGTTCCATTTTTATTTCTGTTGTGAATTTTCCAACAGGAAGACTCTTGTATGAATAGCACATCTGCCTTGCAGTAAAAATGGGTCATGGGTTCGATTCCCGACCATGGCGTCTCCTGCATGGAGTTTGCATGTTCTCCCTGTGCCTGCGTGGGTTTCCTCCGGGTGCTCCGGTTTCCTCCCGCACTCCAAAGACATGCTGATAGGTTAACTGGATCCTGTCTAAATTGGCCCTAATATGTGCATGTATGAATGTGAGTTAGGGTCCTTAGATTGTACACCCCTTGAGGGTAAGGGACCGATGTGAATGTTCAATATATATATGTGTAGAGCGCTGCGTAAATTGACGGCGCTATATAAGTACCTGAAATAAATAATAATGAGTTGGACCGCACTTTACAGAGGAGCCTTGGTGAGGCAGTGCGGCTTCCACATACATTTGCAAATGTCTACAACTAAAATCTATATGAGCAGATATAGATTTTTCCGTAGGTTACCGTGGTTATATAGCTTGTAAAGTTCATGGACTTACTGTGCAATGGGCTAAAGAGAGCTTGTAGATAGTCCTCCTTTGGGCTACCTCGAGGGGAATTTACTTAAAATGGGTGCAGACAGGATCCGAAGTTGTTGTGCATGGTAAGCAATCAACTTCTCACTTCAGCTTGTTGAGTGAAGGTTTGAAATGGACACAAGGAGCTGAGTGGTTGCTATACTCAGTGGCTCCAGATTCTGTCTTCTCCCTTTTTAAGTAAACTCCCCCTCAAAATACTACAAAGCTCTTTACTGCTGTCCCGTCTGCGTGTGCACGCCCAACTGTAAAACGGGGAAGAAGGTGTACCCCTTTACGGAGGATAGACAGCAGGACCTGTTCGCCTAAAGTGTGGTTTTCCCATGGGCGTGGTCAACCCACCGTTCTTTACACAACACTGTTGTGAGAGAGGTGGGTGGTTAAATTTCCAGACAAGCAACAAACCACTGGCTGTTGTATTGCAGAACGGGTAGGGCGGTTGCGTGCCTCTCGTGCGCCCCCTACTTGTTTTGCAATATCACGTTTTAAACGTGATTTTGCCCAGCGGTGCCACCTTGTGGCCGTTTTTCCACGGTGGCTGGATGGCAAGCAGTTAAATACCCCTACCTACCTGCTCGATGTCATCTCCAGCTCTGTAACCTGATCTGCACATGCACAGCTCAGCCTACAGCTCCGGGCCAGTCTCTGTGTGTCAGAATGAATAGCTCCTGTGCATGCGCAGACGTGATGTCATCTCGTGCCAGCCAATGAAGATGGAGAAGATGCAGGACAGGATTGTTGGCGGAAACGTGATTATATCGCTCTATTTGGTTCCATTTTTATTTCTGTTGTGAATGTTCCAACAGGAAGACTCTTGTATGGTTAGCACATCTGCCTTGCAGTAAAAATGGGTCATGGGTTCGATTCCCGACCATGGCGTCTCCTGCATGGAGTTTGCATGTTCTCCCTGTGCCTGCGTGGGTTTCCTCCGGGTGCTCCGGTTTCCTGCCGCACTCCAAAGACATGCTGATAGGTTAACTGGATCCTGTCTAAATTGGCCCTAATATGTGCATGTATGAATGTGAGTTAGGGTCCTTAGATTGTACACCCCTTGAGGGTAAGGGACCGATGTGAATGTTCAATATATATATGTGTAAAGCGCTGCGTAAATTGACGGCGCTATATAAGTACCTGAAATAAATAATAATGAGTTGGACCGCACTTTACAGAGGAGCCTTGGTGAGGCAGTGCGGCTTCCACATACATTTGCAAATGTCTACAACTAAAATCTATATGAGCAGATATAGATTTTTCCGTAGGTTACCGTGGTTATATAGCTTGTAAAGTTCATGGACTTACTGTGCAATGGGCTAAAGAGAGCTTGTAGATAGTCCTCCTTTGGGCTACCTCGAGGGGAATTTACTTAAAATGGGTGCAGACAGGATCCAAAGTTGTTGTGCATCGTAAGCAATCAACTTCTCACTTCAGCTTGTTGAGTGAAGGTTTGAAATGGACACAAGGAGCTGAGTGGTTGCTATACTCAGTGGCTCCAGATTCTGTCTTCTCCCTTTTTAAGTAAACTCCCCCTCAAAATACTACAAAGCTCTTTACTGCTGTCCCGTCTGCGTGTGCACGCCCAACTGTAAAACGGGGAAGAAGGTGTACCCCTTTACGGAGGATAGACAGCAGGACCTGTTCGCCTAAAGTGTGGTTTTCCCATGGGCGTGGTCAACCCACCGTTCTTTACACAACACTGTTGTGAGAGAGGTGGGTGGTTAAATTTCCAGACAAGCAACAAACCACTGGCTGTTGTATTGCAGAACGGGTAGGGCGGTTGCGTGCCTCTCGCGCGCCCCCTACTTGTTTTGCAATATCACGTTTTAAACGTGATTTTGCCCAGCGGTGCCACCTTGTGGCCGTTTTTCCACGGTGGCTGGATGGCAAGCTGTTAAATACCCCTACCTACCTGCTCGATGTCATCTCCAGCTCTGTAACCTGATCTGCACATGCACAGCTCAGCCTACAGCTCCGGGCCAGTCTCTGTGTGTCAGAATGAATAGCTCCTGTGCATGCGCAGAAGTGATGTCATCTCGTGCCAGCCAATGAAGATGGAGAAGATGCAGGACAGGATTGTTGGCGGAAACGTGAATATATCGCTCCATTTGGTTCCATTTTTATTTCTGTTGTGAATTTTCCAACAGGAAGACTCTTGTATGAATAGCACATCTGCCTTGCAGTAAAAATGGGTCATGGGTTCGATTCCCGACCATGGCGTCTCCTGCATGGAGTTTGCATGTTCTCCCTGTGCCTGCGTGGGTTTCCTCCGGGTGCTCCGGTTTCCTCCCGCACTCCAAAGACATGCTGATAGGTTAACTGGATCCTGTCTAAATTGGCCCTAATATGTGCATGTATGAATGTGAGTTAGGGTCCTTAGATTGTACACCCCTTGAGGGTAAGGGACCGATGTGAATGTTCAATATATATATGTGTAAAGCGCTGCGTAAATTGACGGCGCTATATAAGTACCTGAAATAAATAATGAGTTGGACCGCACTTTACAGAGGAGCCTTGGTGAGGCAGTGCGGCTTCCACATACATTTGCAAATGTCTACAACTAAAATCTATATGAGCAGATATAGATTTTTCCGTAGGTTACCGTGGTTATATAGCTTGTAAAGTTCATGGACTTACTGTGCAATGGGCTAAAGAGAGCTTGTAGATAGTCCTCCTTTGGGCTACCTCGAGGGGAATTTACTTAAAATGGGTGCAGACAGGATCCGAAGTTGTTGTGCATGGTAAGCAATCAACTTCTCACTTCAGCTTGTTGAGTGAAGCTTTGAAATGGACACAAGGAGCTGAGTGGTTGCTATACTCAGTGGCTCCAGATTCTGTCTTCTCCCTTTTTAAGTAAACTCCCCCTCAAAATACTACAAAGCTCTTTACTGCTGTCCCGTCTGTGTGTGCACGCTCGACTGTAAAACGGGGAAGGTGTACCCCTTTACGGAGGATAGACAGCAGGACCTGTTCGCCTAAAGTGTGGTTTTCCCATGGGCGTGGTCAACCCACCGTTCTTTACACAACACTGTTGTGAGAGAGGTGGGTGGTTAAATTTCCAGACAAGCAACAAACCACTGGCTGTTGTATTGCAGAACGGGTAGGGCGGTTGCGTGCCTCTCGCGCGCCCCCTACTTGTTTTGCAATATCACGTTTTAAACGTGATTTTGCCCAGCGGTGCCACCTTGTGGCCGTTTTTCCACGGTGGCTGGATGGCAAGCAGTTAAATACCCCTACCTACCTGCTCGATGTCATCTCCAGCTCTGTAACCTGATCTGCACATGCACAGCTCAGCCTACAGCTCCGGGCCAGTCTCTGTGTGTCAGAATGAATAGCTCCTGTGCATGCGCAGATGTGATGTCATCTCGTGCCAGCCAATGAAGATGGAGAAGATGCAGGACAGGATTGTTGGCGGAAACGTGATTATATCGCTCCATTTGGTTCCATTTTTATTTCTGTTGTGAATGTTCCAACAGGAAGACTCTTGTATGGTTAGCACATCTGCCTTGCAGTAAAAATGGGTCATGGGTTCGATTCCCGACCATGGCGTCTCCTGCATGGAGTTTGCATGTTCTCCCTGTGCCTGCGTGGGTTTCCTCCGGGTGCTCCGGTTTCCTGCCGCACTCCAAAGACATGCTGATAGGTTAACTGGATCCTGTCTAAATTGGCCCTAATATGTGCATGTATGAATGTGAGTTAGGGTCCTTAGATTGTACACCCCTTGAGGGTAAGGGACCGATGTGAATGTTCAATATATATATGTGTAAAGCGCTGCGTAAATTGACGGCGCTATATAAGTACCTGAAATAAATAATAATGAGTTGGACCGCACTTTACAGAGGAGCCTTGGTGAGGCAGTGCGGCTTCCACATACATTTGCAAATGTCTACAACTAAAATCTATATGAGCAGATATAGATTTTTCCGTAGGTTACCGTGGTTATATAGCTTGTAAAGTTCATGGACTTACTGTGCAATGGGCTAAAGAGAGCTTGTAGATAGTCCTCCTTTGGGCTACCTCGAGGGGAATTTACTTAAAATGGGTGCAGACAGGATCCGAAGTTGTTGTGCATCGTAAGCAATCAACTTCTCACTTCAGCTTGTTGAGTGAAGGTCTGAAATGGACACAAGGAGCTGAGTGGTTGCTATACTCAGTGGCTCCAGATTCTGTCTTCTCCCTTTTTAAGTAAACTCCCCCTCAAAATACTACAAAGCTCTTTACTGCTGTCCCGTCTGTGTGTGCACGCCCGACTGTAAAACGGGGAAGAAGGTGTACCCCTTTACGGAGGATAGACAGCAGGACCTGTTCGCCTAAAGTGTGGTTTTCCCATGGGCGTGGTCAACCCACCGTTCTTTACACAACACTGTTGTGAGAGAGGTGGGTGGTTAAATTTCCAGACAAGCAACAAACCACTGGCTGTTGTATTGCAGAACGGGTAGGGCGGTTGCGTGCCTCTCGCGCGCCCCCTACTTGTTTTGCAATATCACGTTTTAAACGTGATTTTGCCCAGCGGTGCCACCTTGTGGCCGTTTTTCCACGGTGGCTGGATGGCAAGCAGTTAAATACCCCTACCTACCTGATCGATGTCATCTCCAGCTCTGTAACCTGATCTGCACATGCACAGCTCAGCCTACAGCTCCGGGCCAGTCTCTGTGTGTCAGAATGAATAGCTCCTGTGCATGCGCAGAAGTGATGTCATCTCGTGCCAGCCAATGAAGATGGAGAAGATGCAGGACAGGATTGTTGGCGGAAACGTGATTATATCGCTCCATTTGGTTCCATTTTTATTTCTGTTGTGAATGTTCCAACAGGAAGACTCTTGTATGGTTAGCACATCTGCCTTGCAGTAAAAATGGGTCATGGGTTCGATTCCCGACCATGGCGTCTCCTGCATGGAGTTTGCATGTTCTCCCTGTGCCTGCGTGGGTTTCCTCCGGGTGCTCCGGTTTCCTCCCGCACTCCAAAGACATGCTGATAGGTTAACTGGATCCTGTCTAAATTGGCCCTAATATGTGCATGTATGAATGTGAGTTAGGGTCCTTAGATTGTACACCCCTTGAGGGTAAGGGACCGATGTGAATGTTCAATATATATATGTGTAGAGCGCTGCGTAAATTGACGGCGCTATATAAGTACCTGAAATAAATAATAATGAGTTGGACCGCACTTTACAGAGGAGCCTTGGTGAGGCAGTGCGGCTTCCACATACATTTGCAAATGTCTGCAACTAAAATCTATATGAGCAGATATAGATTTTTCCGTAGGTTACCGTGGTTATATAGCTTGTAAAGTTCATGGACTTACTGTGCAATGGGCTAAAGAGAGCTTGTAGACAGTCCTCCTTTGGGCTACCTCGAGGGGAATTTACTTAAAATGGGTGCAGACAGGATCCGAAGTTGTTGTGCATCGTAAGCAATCAACTTCTCACTTCAGCTTGTTGAGTGAAGGTTTGAAATGGACACAAGGAGCTGAGTGGTTGCTATACTCAGTGGCTCCAGATTCTGTCTTCTCCCTTTTTAAGTAAACTCCCCCTCAAAATACTACAAAGCTCTTTACTGCTGTCCCGTCTGTGTGTGCACGCCCGACTGTAAAACGGGGAAGAAGGTGTACCCCTTTACGGAGGATAGACAGCAGGACCTGTTCGCCTAAAGTGTGGTTTTCCCATGGGCGTGGTCAACCCACCGTTCTTTACACAACACTGTTGTGAGAGAGGTGGGTGGTTAAATTTCCAGACAAGCAACAAACCACTGGCTGTTGTATTGCAGAACGGGTAGGGCGGTTGCGTGCCTCTCGCGCGCCCCCTACTTGTTTTGCAATATCACGTTTTAAACGTGATTTTGCCCAGCGGTGCCACCTTGTGGCCGTTTTTCCACGGTGGCTGGATGGCAAGCAGTTAAATACCCCTACCTACCTGCTCGATGTCTTCTCCAGCTCTGTAACCTGATCTGCACATGCACAGCTCAGCCTACAGCTCCGGGCCAGTCTCTGTGTGTCAGAATGAATAGCTCCTGTGCATGCGCAGAAGTGATGTCATCTCGTGCCAGCCAATGAAGATGGAGAAGATGCAGGACAGGATTGTTGGCGGAAACGTGAATATATCGCTCCATTTGGTTCCATTTTTATTTCTGTTGTGAATTTTCCAACAGGAAGACTCTTGTATGAATAGCACATCTGCCTTGCAGTAAAAATGGGTCATGGGTTCGATTCCCGACCATGGCGTCTCCTGCATGGAGTTTGCATGTTCTCCCTGTGCCTGCGTGGGTTTCCTCCGGGTGCTCCGGTTTCCTCCCGCACTCCAAAGACATGCTGATAGGTTAACTGGATCCTGTCTAAATTGGCCCTAATATGTGCATGTATGAATGTGAGTTAGGGTCCTTAGATTGTACACCCCTTGAGGGTAAGGGACCGATGTGAATGTTCAATATATATATGTGTAGAGCGCTGCGTAAATTGACGGCGCTATATAAGTACCTGAAATAAATAATAATGAGTTGGACCGCACTTTACAGAGGAGCCTTGGTGAGGCAGTGCGGCTTCCACATACATTTGCAAATGTCTACAACTAAAATCTATATGAGCAGATATAGATTTTTCCGTAGGTTACCGTGGTTATATAGCTTGTAAAGTTCATGGACTTACTGTGCAATGGGCTAAAGAGAGCTTGTAGATAGTCCTCCTTTGGGCTACCTCGAGGGGAATTTACTTAAAATGGGTGCAGACAGGATCCGAAGTTGTTGTGCATGGTAAGCAATCAACTTCTCACTTCAGCTTGTTGAGTGAAGGTTTGAAATGGACACAAGGAGCTGAGTGGTTGCTATACTCAGTGGCTCCAGATTCTGTCTTCTCCCTTTTTAAGTAAACTCCCCCTCAAAATACTACAAAGCTCTTTACTGCTGTCCCGTCTGCGTGTGCACGCCCAACTGTAAAACGGGGAAGAAGGTGTACCCCTTTACGGAGGATAGACAGCAGGACCTGTTCGCCTAAAGTGTGGTTTTCCCATGGGCGTGGTCAACCCACCGTTCTTTACACAACACTGTTGTGAGAGAGGTGGGTGGTTAAATTTCCAGACAAGCAACAAACCACTGGCTGTTGTATTGCAGAACGGGTAGGGCGGTTGCGTGCCTCTCGTGCGCCCCCTACTTGTTTTGCAATATCACGTTTTAAACGTGATTTTGCCCAGCGGTGCCACCTTGTGGCCGTTTTTCCACGGTGGCTGGATGGCAAGCAGTTAAATACCCCTACCTACCTGCTCGATGTCATCTCCAGCTCTGTAACCTGATCTGCACATGCACAGCTCAGCCTACAGCTCCGGGCCAGTCTCTGTGTGTCAGAATGAATAGCTCCTGTGCATGCGCAGACGTGATGTCATCTCGTGCCAGCCAATGAAGATGGAGAAGATGCAGGACAGGATTGTTGGCGGAAACGTGATTATATCGCTCTATTTGGTTCCATTTTTATTTCTGTTGTGAATGTTCCAACAGGAAGACTCTTGTATGGTTAGCACATCTGCCTTGCAGTAAAAATGGGTCATGGGTTCGATTCCCGACCATGGCGTCTCCTGCATGGAGTTTGCATGTTCTCCCTGTGCCTGCGTGGGTTTCCTCCGGGTGCTCCGGTTTCCTGCCGCACTCCAAAGACATGCTGATAGGTTAACTGGATCCTGTCTAAATTGGCCCTAATATGTGCATGTATGAATGTGAGTTAGGGTCCTTAGATTGTACACCCCTTGAGGGTAAGGGACCGATGTGAATGTTCAATATATATATGTGTAAAGCGCTGCGTAAATTGACGGCGCTATATAAGTACCTGAAATAAATAATAATGAGTTGGACCGCACTTTACAGAGGAGCCTTGGTGAGGCAGTGCGGCTTCCACATACATTTGCAAATGTCTACAACTAAAATCTATATGAGCAGATATAGATTTTTCCGTAGGTTACCGTGGTTATATAGCTTGTAAAGTTCATGGACTTACTGTGCAATGGGCTAAAGAGAGCTTGTAGATAGTCCTCCTTTGGGCTACCTCGAGGGGAATTTACTTAAAATGGGTGCAGACAGGATCCAAAGTTGTTGTGCATCGTAAGCAATCAACTTCTCACTTCAGCTTGTTGAGTGAAGGTTTGAAATGGACACAAGGAGCTGAGTGGTTGCTATACTCAGTGGCTCCAGATTCTGTCTTCTCCCTTTTTAAGTAAACTCCCCCTCAAAATACTACAAAGCTCTTTACTGCTGTCCCGTCTGCGTGTGCACGCCCAACTGTAAAACGGGGAAGAAGGTGTACCCCTTTACGGAGGATAGACAGCAGGACCTGTTCGCCTAAAGTGTGGTTTTCCCATGGGCGTGGTCAACCCACCGTTCTTTACACAACACTGTTGTGAGAGAGGTGGGTGGTTAAATTTCCAGACAAGCAACAAACCACTGGCTGTTGTATTGCAGAACGGGTAGGGCGGTTGCGTGCCTCTCGCGCGCCCCCTACTTGTTTTGCAATATCACGTTTTAAACGTGATTTTGCCCAGCGGTGCCACCTTGTGGCCGTTTTTCCACGGTGGCTGGATGGCAAGCTGTTAAATACCCCTACCTACCTGCTCGATGTCATCTCCAGCTCTGTAACCTGATCTGCACATGCACAGCTCAGCCTACAGCTCCGGGCCAGTCTCTGTGTGTCAGAATGAATAGCTCCTGTGCATGCGCAGAAGTGATGTCATCTCGTGCCAGCCAATGAAGATGGAGAAGATGCAGGACAGAATTGTTGGCGGAAACGTGAATATATCGCTCCATTTGGTTCCATTTTTATTTCTGTTGTGAATTTTCCAACAGGAAGACTCTTGTATGAATAGCACATCTGCCTTGCAGTAAAAATGGGTCATGGGATCGATTCCCGACCATGGCGTATCCTGCATGGAGTTTGCATGTTCTCCCTGTGCCTGCGTGGGTTTCCTCCGGGTGCTCCGGTTTCCTCCCGCACTCCAAAGACATGCTGATAGGTTAACTGGATCCTGTCTAAATTGGCCCTAATATGTGCATGTATGAATGTGAGTTAGGGTCCTTAGATTGTACACCCCTTGAGGGTAAGGGACCGATGTGAATGTTCAATATATATATGTGTAAAGCGCTGCGTAAATTGACGGCGCTATATAAGTACCTGAAATAAATAATAATGAGTTGGACCGCACTTTACAGAGGAGCCTTGGTGAGGCAGTGCGGCTTCCACATACATTTGCAAATGTCTACAACTAAAATCTATATGAGCAGATATAGATTTTTCCGTAGGTTACCGTGGTTATATAGCTTGTAAAGTTCATGGACTTACTGTGCAATGGGCTAAAGAGAGCTTGTAGATAGTCCTCCTTTGGGCTACCTCGAGGGGAATTTACTTAAAATTGGTGCAGACAGGATCCAAAGTTGTTGTGCATCGTAAGCAATCAACTTCTCACTTCAGCTTGTTGAGTGAAGGTTTGAAATGGACACAAGGAGCTGAGTGGTTGCTATACTCAGTGGCTCCAGATTCTGTCTTCTCCCTTTTTAAGTAAACTCCCCCTCAAAATACTACAAAGCTCTTTACTGCTGTCCCGTCTGCGTGTGCACGCCCAACTGTAAAACGGGGAAGAAGGTGTACCCCTTTACGGAGGATAGACAGCAGGACCTGTTCGCCTAAAGTGTGGTTTTCCCATGGGCGTGGTCAACCCACCGTTCTTTACACAACACTGTTGTGAGAGAGGTGGGTGGTTAAATTTCCAGACAAGCAACAAACCACTGGCTGTTGTATTGCAGAACGGGTAGGGCGGTTGCGTGCCTCTCGCGCGCCCCCTACTTGTTTTGCAATATCACGTTTTAAACGTGATTTTGCCCAGCGGTGCCACCTTGTGGCCGTTTTTCCACGGTGGCTGGATGGCAAGCTGTTAAATACCCCTACCTACCTGCTCGATGTCATCTCCAGCTCTGTAACCTGATCTGCACATGCACAGCTCAGCCTACAGCTCCGGGCCAGTCTCAGTGTGTCAGAATGAATAGCTCCTGTGCATGCGCAGAAGTGATGTCATCTCGTGCCAGCCAATGAAGATGGAGAAGATGCAGGACAGAATTGTTGGCGGAAACGTGAATATATCGCTCCATTTGGTTCCATTTTTATTTCTGTTGTGAATTTTCCAACAGGAAGACTCTTGTATGAATAGCACATCTGCCTTGCAGTAAAAATGGGTCATGGGTTCGATTCCCGACCATGGCGTATCCTGCATGGAGTTTGCATGTTCTCCCTGTGCCTGCGTGGGTTTCCTCCGGGTGCTCCGGTTTCCTCCCGCACTCCAAAGACATGCTGATAGGTTAACTGGATCCTATCTAAATTGGCCCTAATATGTGCATGTATGAATGTGAGTTAGGGTCCTTAGATTGTACACCCCTTGAGGGTAAGGGACCGATGTGAATGTTCAATATATATATGTGTAAAGCGCTGCGTAAATTGACGGCGCTATATAAGTACCTGAAATAAATAATAATGAGTTGGACCGCACTTTACAGAGGAGCCTTGGTGAGGCAGTGCGGCTTCCACATACATTTGCAAATGTCTACAACTAAAATCTATATGAGCAGATATAGATTTTTCCGTAGGTTACCGTGGTTATATAGCTTGTAAAGTTCATGGACTTACTGTGCAATGGGCTAAAGAGAGCTTGTAGATAGTCCTCCTTTGGGCTACCTCGAGGGGAATTTACTTAAAATGGGTGCAGACAGGATCCGAAGTTGTTGTGCATCGTAAGCAATAAACTTCTCACTTCAGCTTGTTGAGTGAAGCTTTGAAATGGACACAAGGAGCTGAGTGGTTGCTATACTCAGTGGCTCCAGATTCTGTCTTCTCCCTTTTTAAGTAAACTCCCCCTCAAAATACTACAAAGCTCTTTACTGCTGTCCCGTCTGTGTGTGCACGCTCGACTGTAAAACGGGGAAAAAGGTGTACCCCTTTACGGAGGATAGACAGCAGGACCTGTTCGCCTAAAGTGTGGTTTTCCCATGGGCGTGGTCAACCCACCGTTCTTTACACAACACTGTTGTGAGAGAGGTGGGTGGTTAAATTTCCAGACAAGCAACAAACCACTGGCTGTTGTATTGCAGAACAGGTAGGGCGGTTGCGTGCCTCTCGCGCGCCCCCTACTTGTTTTGCAATATCACGTTTTAAACGTGATTTTGCCCAGCGGTGCCACCTTGTGGCCGTTTTTCCACGGTGGCTGGATGGCAAGCAGTTAAATACCCCTACCTACCTGCTCGATGTCATCTCCAGCTCTGTAACCTGATCTGCACATGCACAGCTCAGCCTACAGCTCCGGGCCAGTCTCTGTGTGTCAGAATGAATAGCTCCTGTGCATGCGCAGAAGTGATGTCATCTCGTGCCAGCCAATGAAGATGGAGAAGATGCAGGACAGGATTGTTGGCGGAAACGTGATTATATCGCTCCATTTGGTTCCATTTTTATTTCTGTTGTGAATGTTCCAACAGGAAGACTCTTGTATGGTTAGCACATCTGCCTTGCAGTAAAAATGGGTCATGGGTTCGATTCCCGACCATGGCGTCTCCTGCATGGAGTTTGCATGTTCTCCCTGTGCCTGCGTGGGTTTCCTCCGGGTGCTCCGGTTTCCTGCCGCACTCCAAAGACATGCTGATAGGTTAACTGGATCCTGTCTAAATTGGCCCTAATATGTGCATGTATGAATGTGAGTTAGGGTCCTTAGATTGTACACCCCTTGAGGGTAAGGGACCGATGTGAATGTTCAATATATATATGTGTAAAGCGCTGCGTAAATTGACGGCGCTATATAAGTACCTGAAATAAATAATAATGAGTTGGACCGCACTTTACAGAGGAGCCTTGGTGAGGCAGTGCGGCTTCCACATACATTTGCAAATGTCTACAACTAAAATCTATATGAGCAGATATAGATTTTTCCGTAGGTTACCGTGGTTATATAGCTTGTAAAGTTCATGGACTTACTGTGCAATGGGCTAAAGAGAGCTTGTAGATAGTCCTCCTTTGGGCTACCTCGAGGGGAATTTACTTAAAATGGGTGCAGACAGGATCCGAAGTTGTTGTGCATCGTAAGCAATCAACTTCTCACTTCAGCTTGTTGAGTGAAGGTTTGAAATGGACACAAGGAGCTGAGTGGTTGCTATACTCAGTGGCTCCAGATTCTTTCTTCTCCCTTTTTAAGTAAACTCCCCCTCAAAATACTACAAAGCTCTTTACTGCTGTCCCGTCTGTGTGTGCACGCCCGACTGTAAAACGGGGAAGAAGGCGTACCCCTTTACGGAGGATAGACAGCAGGACCTGTTCGCCTAAAGTGTGGTTTTCCCATGGGCGTGGTCAACCCACCGTTCTTTACACAACACTGTTGTGAGAGAGGTGGGTGGTTAAATTTCCAGACAAGCAACAAACCACTGGCTGTTGTATTGCAGAACGGGTAGGGCGGTTGCGTGCCTCTCGCGCGCCCCCTACTTGTTTTGCAATATCACGTTTTAAACGTGATTTTGCCCAGCGGTGCCACCTTGTGGCCGTTTTTCCACGGTGGCTGGATGGCAAGCAGTTAAATACCCCTACCTACCTGCTCGATGTCTTCTCCAGCTCTGTAACCTGATCTGCACATGCACAGCTCAGCCTACAGCTCCGGGCCAGTCTCTGTGTGTCAGAATGAATAGCTCCTGTGCATGCGCAGAAGTGATGTCATCTCGTGCCAGCCAATGAAGATGGAGAAGATGCAGGACAGGATTGTTGGCGGAAACGTGATTATATCGCTCCATTTGGTTCCATTTTTATTTCTGTTGTGAATGTTCCAACAGGAAGACTCTTGTATGAATAGCACATCTGCCTTGCAGTAAAAATGGGTCATGGGTTCGATTCCCGACCATGGCGTCTCCTGCATGGAGTTTGCATGTTCTCCCTGTGCCTGCGTGGGTTTCCTCCGGGTGCTCCGGTTTCCTCCCGCACTCCAAAGACATGCTGATAGGTTAACTGGATCCTGTCTAAATTGGCCCTAATATGTGCATGTATGAATGTGAGTTAGGGTCCTTAGATTGTACACCCCTTGAGGGTAAGGGACCGATGTGAATGTTCAATATATATATGTGTAAAGCGCTGCGTAAATTGACGGCGCTATATAAGTACCTGAAATAAATAATAATGAGTTGGACCGCACTTTACAGAGGAGCCTTGGTGAGGCAATGCGGCTTCCACATACATTTGCAAATGTCTACAACTAAAATCTATATGAGCAGATATAGATTTTTCCGTAGGTTACCGTGGTTATATAGCTTGTAAAGTTCATGGACTTACTGTGCAATGGGCTAAAGAGAGCTTGTAGATAGTCCTCCTTTGGGCTACCTCGAGGGGAATTTACTTAAAATGGGTGCAGACAGGATCCGAAGTTGTTGTGCATGGTAAGCAATCAACTTCTCACTTCAGCTTGTTGAGTGAAGGTTTGAAATGGACACAAGGAGCTGAGTGGTTGCTATACTCAGTGGCTCCAGATTCTGTCTTCTCCCTTTTTAAGTAAACTCCCCCTCAAAATACTACAAAGCTCTTTACTGCTGTCCCGTCTGTGTGTGCACGCCCGACTGTAAAATGGGGAAGAAGGTGTACCCCTTTACGGAGGATAGACAGCAGGACCTGTTCGCCTAAAGTGTGGTTTTCCCATGGGCGTGGTCAACCCACCGTTCTTTACACAACACTGTTGTGAGAGAGGTGGGTGGTTAAATTTCCAGACAAGCAACAAACCACTGGCTGTTGTATTGCAGAACGGGTAGGGCGGTTGCGTGCCTCTCGCGCGCCCCCTACTTGTTTTGCAATATCACGTTTTAAACGTGATTTTGCCCAGCGGTGCCACCTTGTGGCCGTTTTTCCAAGGTGGCTGGATGGCAAGCAGTTAAATACCCCTACCTACCTGCTCGATGTCATCTCCAGCTCTGTAACCTGATCTGCACATGCACAGCTCAGCCTACAGCTCCGGGCCAGTCTCTGTGTGTCAGAATGAATAGCTCCTGTGCATGCGCAGAAGTGATGTCATCTCGTGCTAGCCAATGAAGATGGAGAAGATGCAGGACAGGATTGTTGGCGGAAACGTGATTATATCGCTCCATTTGGTTCCATTTTTATTTCTGTTGTGAATGTTCCAACAGGAAGACTCTTGTATGGTTAGCACATCTGCCTTGCAGTAAAAATGGGTCATGGGTTTGATTCCCGACCATGGCGTCTCCTGCATGGAGTTTGCATGTTCTCCCTGTGCCTGCGTGGGTTTCCTCTGGGTGCTCCGGTTTCCTGCCGCACTCCAAAGACATGCTGATAGGTTAACTGGATCCTGTCTAAATTGGCCCTAATATGTGCATGTATGAATGTGAGTTAGGGTCCTTAGATTGTACACCCCTTGAGGGTAAGGGACCGATGTGAATGTTCAATATATATATGTGTAAAGCGCTGCGTAAATTGACGGCGCTATATAAGTACCTGAAATAAATAATAATGAGTTGGACCGCACTTTACAGAGGAGCCTTGGTGAGGCAGTGCGGCTTCCACATACATTTGCAAATGTCTACAACTAAAATCTATATGAGCAGATATAGATTTTTCCGTAGGTTACCGTGGTTATATAGCTTGTAAAGTTCATGGACTTACTGTGCAATGGGCTAAAGAGAGCTTGTAGATAGTCCTCCTTTGGGCTACCTCGAGGGGAATTTACTTAAAATGGGTGCAGACAGGATCCGAAGTTGTTGTGCATCGTAAGCAATCAACTTCTCACTTCAGCTTGTTGAGTGAAGGTTTGAAATGGACACAAGGAGCTGAGTGGTTGCTATACTCAGTGGCTCCAGATTCTGTCTTCTCCCTTTTTAAGTAAACTCCCCCTCAAAATACTACAAAGCTCTTTACTGCTGTCCCGTCTGTGTGTGCACGCCCGACTGTAAAATGGGGAAGAAGGTGTACCCCTTTACGGAGGATAGACAGCAGGACCTGTTCGCCTAAAGTGTGGTTTTCCCATGGGCGTGGTCAACCCACCGTTCTTTACACAACACTGTTGTGAGAGAGGTGGGTGGTTAAATTTCCAGACAAGCAACAAACCACTGGCTGTTGTATTGCAGAACGGGTAGGGCGGTTGCGTGCCTCTCGCGCGCCCCCTACTTGTTTTGCAATATCACGTTTTAAACGTGATTTTGCCCAGCGGTGCCACCTTGTGGCCGTTTTTCCACGGTGGCTGGATGGCAAGCAGTTAAATACCCCTACCTACCTGATCGATGTCATCTCCAGCTCTGTAACCTGATCTGCACATGCACAGCTCAGCCTACAGCTCCAGGCCAGTCTCTGTGTGTCAGAATGAATAGCTCCTGTGCATGCGCAGAAGTGATGTCATCTCGTGCCAGCCAATGAAGATGGAGAAGATGCAGGACAGGATTGTTGGCGGAAACGTGATTATATCGCTCCATTTGGTTCCATTTTTATTTCTGTTGTGAATGTTCCAACAGGAAGACTCTTGTATGGTTAGCACATCTGCCTTGCAGTAAAAATGGGTCATGGGTTCGATTCCCGACCATGGCGTCTCCTGCATGGAGTTTGCATGTTCTCCCTGTGCCTGCGTGGGTTTCCTCCGGGTGCTCCGGTTTCCTCCCGCACTCCAAAGACATGCTGATAGGTTAACTGGATCCTGTCTAAATTGGCCCTAATATGTGCATGTATGAATGTGAGTTAGGGTCCTTAGATTGTACACCCCTTGAGGGTAAGGGACCGATGTGAATGTTCAATATATATATCTGTAGAGCGCTGCGTAAATTGACGGCGCTATATAAGTACCTGAAATAAATAATAATGAGTTGGACCGCACTTTACAGAGGAGCCTTGGTGAGGCAGTGCGGCTTCCACATACATTTGCAAATGTCTGCAACTAAAATCTATATGAGCAGATATAGATTTTTCCGTAGGTTACCGTGGTTATATAGCTTGTAAAGTTCATGGACTTACTGTGCAATGGGCTAAAGAGAGCTTGTAGACAGTCCTCCTTTGGGCTACCTCGAGGGGAATTTACTTAAAATGGGTGCAGACAGGATCCGAAGTTGTTGTGCATCGTAAGCAATCAACTTCTCACTTCAGCTTGTTGAGTGAAGGTTTGAAATGGACACAAGGAGCTGAGTGGTTGCTATACTCAGTGGCTCCAGATTCTGTCTTCTCCCTTTTTAAGTAAACTCCCCCTCAAAATACTACAAAGCTCTTTACTGCTGTCCCGTCTGTGTGTGCACGCCCGACTGTAAAACGGGGAAGAAGGTGTACCCCTTTACGGAGGATAGACAGCAGGACCTGTTCGCCTAAAGTGTGGTTTTCCCATGGGCGTGGTCAACCCACCGTTCTTTACACAACACTGTTGTGAGAGAGGTGGGTGGTTAAATTTCCAGACAAGCAACAAACCACTGGCTGTTGTATTGCAGAACGGGTAGGGCGGTTGCGTGCCTCTCGCGCGCCCCCTAATTGTTTTGCAATATCACGTTTTAAACGTGATTTTGCCCAGCGGTGCCACCTTGTGGCCGTTTTTCCACGGTGGCTGGATGGCAAGCAGTTAAATACCCCTACCTACCTGCTCGATGTCTTCTCCAGCTCTGTAACCTGATCTGCACATGCACAGCTCAGCCTACAGCTCCGGGCCAGTCTCTGTGTGTCAGAATGAATAGCTCCTGTGCATGCGCAGAAGTGATGTCATCTCGTGCCAGCCAATGAAGATGGAGAAGATGCAGGACAGGATTGTTGGCGGAAACTTGAATATATCGCTCCATTTGGTTCCATTTTTATTTCTGTTGTGAATTTTCCAACAGGAAGACTCTTGTATGAATAGCACATCTGCCTTGCAGTAAAAATGGGTCATGGGTTCGATTCCCGACCATGGCGTCTCCTGCATGGAGTTTGCATGTTCTCCCTGTGCCTGCGTGGGTTTCCTCCGGGTGCTCCGGTTTCCTCCCGCACTCCAAAGACATGCTGATAGGTTAACTGGATCCTGTCTAAATTGGCCCTAATATGTGCATGTATGAATGTGAGTTAGGGTCCTTAGATTGTACACCCCTTGAGGGTAAGGGACCGATGTGAATGTTCAATATATATATGTGTAAAGCGCTGCGTAAATTGACGGCGCTATATAAGTACCTGAAATAAATAATAATGAGTTGGACCGCACTTTACAGAGGAGCCTTGGTGAGGCAGTGCGGCTTCCACATACATTTGCAAATGTCTACAACTAAAATCTATATGAGCAGATATAGATTTTTCCGTAGGTTACCGTGGTTATATAGCTTGTAAAGTTCATGGACTTACTGTGCAATGGGCTAAAGAGAGCTTGTAGATAGTCCTCCTTTGGGCTTCCTCGAGGGGAATTTACTTAAAATGGGTGCAGACAGGATCCGAAGTTGTTGTGCATCGTAAGCAATCAACTTCTCACTTCAGCTTGTTGAGTGAAGGTTTGAAATGGACACAAGGAGCTGAGTGGTTGCTATACTCAGTGGCTCCAGATTCTGTCTTCTCCCTTTTTAAGTAAACTCCCCCTCAAAATACTACAAAGCTCTTTACTGCTGTCCCGTCTGTGCACGCTCGACTGTAAAACGGGGAAGAAGGTGTACCCCTTTACGGAGGATAGACAGCAGGACCTGTTCGCCTAAAGTGTGGTTTTCCCATGGGCGTGGTCAACCCACCGTTCTTTACACAACACTGTTGTGAGAGAGGTGGGTGGTTAAATTTCCAGACAAGCAACAAACCACTGGCTGTTGTATTGCAGAACGGGTAGGGCGGTTGCGTGCCTCTCGCGCGCCCCCTACTTGTTTTGCAATATCACGTTTTAAACGTGATTTTGCCCAGCGGTGCCACCTTGTGGCCGTTTTTCCACGGTGGCTGGATGGCAAGCAGTTAAATACCCCTACCTACCTGCTCGATGTCTTCTCCAGCTCTGTAACCTGATCTGCACATGCACAGCTCAGCCTACAGCTCCGGGCCAGTCTCTGTGTGTCAGAATGAATAGCTCCTGTGCATGCGCAGAAGTGATGTCATCTCGTGCCAGCCAATGAAGATGGAGAAGATGCAGGACAGGATTGTTGGCGGAAACGTGAATATATCGCTCCATTTGGTTCCATTTTTATTTCTGTTGTGAATTTTCCAACAGGAAGACTCTTGTATGAATAGCACATCTGCCTTGCAGTAAAAATGGGTCATGGGTTCGATTCCCGACCATGGCGTCTCCTGCATGGAGTTTGCATGTTCTCCCTGTGCCTGCGTGGGTTTCCTCCGGGTGCTCCGGTTTCCTTCCGCACTCCAAAGACATGCTGATAGGTTAACTGGATCCTGTCTAAATTGGCCCTAATATGTGCATGTATGAATGTGAGTTAGGGTCCTTAGATTGTACACACCTTGAGGGTAAGGGACCGATGTGAATGTTCAATATATATATGTGTAAAGCGCTGCGTAAATTGACGGCGCTATATAAGTACCTGAAATAAATAATAATGAGTTGGACCGCACTTTACAGAGGAGCCTTGGTGAGGCAGTGCGGCTTCCACATACATTTGCAAATGTCTACAACTAAAATCTATATGAGCAGATATAGATTTTTCCGTAGGTTACCGTGGTTATATAGCTTGTAAAGTTCATGGACTTACTGTGCAATGGGCTAAAGAGAGCTTGTAGATAGTCCTCTTTTGGGCTTCCTCGAGGGGAATTTACTTAAAATGGGTGCAGACAGGATCCGAAGTTGTTGTGCATCGTAAGCAATCAACTTCTCACTTCAGCTTGTTGAGTGAAGGTTTGAAATGGACACAAGGAGCTGAGTGGTTGCTATACTCAGTGGCTCCAGATTCTGTCTTCTCCCTTTTTAAGTAAACTCCCCCTCAAAATACTACAAAGCTCTTTACTGCTGTCCCGTCTGTGTGTGCACGCTCGACTGTAAAACGGGGAAGAAGGTGTACCCCTTTACGGAGGATAGACAGCAGGACCTGTTCGCCTAAAGTGTGGTTTTCCCATGGGCGTGGTCAACCCACCGTTCTTTACACAACACTGTTGTGAGAGAGGTGGGTGGTTAAATTTCCAGACAAGCAACAAACCACTGGCTGTTGTATTGCAGAACGGGTAGGGCGGTTGCGTGCCTCTCGCGCGCCCCCTACTTGTTTTGCAATATCACGTTTTAAACGTGATTTTGCCCAGCGGTGCCACCTTGTGGCCGTTTTTCCACGGTGGCTGGATGGCAAGCAGTTAAATACCCCTACCTACCTGCTCGATGTCATCTCCAGCTCTGTAACCTGATCTGCACATGCACAGCTCAGCCTACAGCTCCGGGCCAGTCTCTGTGTGTCAGAATGAATAGCTCCTGTGCATGCGCAGAAGTGATGTCATCTCGTGCCAGCCAATGAAGATGGAGAAGATGCAGGACAGGATTGTTGGTGGAAACGTGATTATATCGCTCCATTTGGTTCCATTTTTATTTCTGTTGTGAATGTTCCAACAGGAAGACTCTTGTATGGTTAGCACATCTGCCTTGCAGTAAAAATGGGTCATGGGTTCGATTCCCGACCATGGCGTCTCCTGCATGGAGTTTGCATGTTCTCCCTGTGCCTGCGTGGGTTTCCTCCGGGTGCTCCGGTTTCCTCCCGCACTCCAAAGACATGCTGATAGGTTAACTGGATCCTGTCTAAATTGGCCCTAATATGTGCATGTATGAATGTGAGTTAGGGTCCTTAGATTGTACACCCCTTGAGGGTAAGGGACCGATGTGAATGTTCAATATATATATGTGTAGAGCGCTGCGTAAATTGACGGCGCTATATAAGTACCTGAAATAAATAATAATGAGTTGGACCGCACTTTACAGAGGAGCCTTGGTGAGGCAGTGCGGCTTCCACATACATTTGCAAATGTCTGCAACTAAAATCTATATGAGCAGATATAGATTTTTCCGTAGGTTACCGTGGTTATATAGCTTGTAAAGTTCATGGACTTACTGTGTAATGGGCTAAAGAGAGCTTGTAGACAGTCCTCCTTTGGGCTACCTCGAGGGGAATTTACTTAAAATGGGTGCAGACAGGATCCGAAGTTGTTGTGCATCGTAAGCAATCAACTTCTCACTTCAGCTTGTTGAGTGAAGGTTTGAAATGGACACAAGGAGCTGAGTGGTTGCTATACTCAGTGGCTCCAGATTCTGTCTTCTCCCTTTTTAAGTAAACTCCCCCTCAAAATACTACAAAGCTCTTTACTGCTGTCCCGTCTGTGTGTGCACGCTCGACTGTAAAATGGGGAAGAAGGTGTACCCCTTTACGGAGGATAGACAGCAGGACCTGTTTGCCTAAAGTGTGGTTTTCCCATGGGCGTGGTCAACCCACCGTTCTTTACACAACACTGTTGTGAGAGAGGTGGGTGGTTAAATTTTCCAGACAAGCAACAAACCACTGGCTGTTGTATTGCAGAACGGGTAGGGCGGTTGCGTGCCTCTCGCGCGCCCCCTACTTGTTTTGCAATATCACGTTTTAAACCGGGGCACCTTACAAGGGATCGTAGGATCCTTACATGGGACCTGAGCACCTTACATGGGATCAGAGCACCTTTCATGGGACCGGGGCACCTTACAGGGGAAAAGGGCACTTTACATGAGCTCAGGGCAAATAGCAGGGCAGCGGTCATTTCATTTGCAGAGCTAAGCAGGTCATCTTCTGAGTCCTCTTCCGCCATGCTGTTCTCCGCTGGCCCCTCCACCAATTCTCTCTTCTAGTCCAACCCAGGTGATGTCATATGCAAGCACCCGGGATGGACAAGGGGGGGGAGAGGGGACGGTGGGAGCAGCAGTGCACTGTTTACCTGTAGCTGTGCGTGAGTCAGCAGAGGGGATGCAATCTACCTTTCAGCTGCCTGTAACTGATGAGTAGATCTCTGCGGAACCCCTGGGGACCTCTCGTGGAACCCTATGGTTCCCCAGAACCTTGGCTGAAAAACACTGCTCCAGTGAATGCTATTGATTCCTTGATCAAGGAGCAATTCCTGCCACTCAGATAAGTAGCCACTAAAACCAAAGATCTCTTTCTTGTAAGAGGCAGTTATTCCCACTGACCACAAATGTAAGGAGCATTCCTCTCCTTGTTCTTTTATGTATAGTGAGCTATGAGATGCAGTAATATTTAGAAGGGGTTCTCTGAGACCAGAACATTATTTCAAAGGTTCTTCTGTCTTAAAATATAGGACTGCAATTCATCTACAATGCCATTTTAGTTTAAAACTCCTATAAAGCCTCAACAGAAACTTCAGATTTGCAAGGATTTGTATTTAAAATTGCACTATAGGCAAAACTTTTTTTTCCATTTTAGATAGAGTAAGGGAGGGTTACAACCCCTGTCAGATTTATTTTTGCTGTTTGTGTCCCATTGGGGAACTTTCCCTTCACTTTCTGTCCCATAGCAGAAAACAAAAGGAAATCCCTGCAAAGTAAGGGAATCCATTGCCACCGGTCACCAGAACTTGTGTCCCCACTGGAAGATTTCCCTCTCTATCACTTTTCTGGTAACAACCCAAAGTTTGAGATTTTCTGTTACTTTCACTTTCAATGATAATGGTAAACAGGACAAATAGAGAGGGGGAATCTTCCTGATGGGGCACAGACAGCAATAAAATCCTGACAGGTGTTCTAACCCCTCTCCACTCTATCCAAAACTATAAAAAAGTTTTGCCTTTAGTTATACTTTAATAGTGACTTTTAGATTGTTCATTTAATAGAAAATCAATTTGGGCACTCTGTGCAGAAATAGAATTATCAGCAGGGCCGAAGCTGCCATTAGCTGAACTAGGGCACAGCAACCCACATGGAAGAAAAATATATTTGAAATATATTTTAAAAATATTCTTCCCAAATATATTGACATATATTTGAAATACTACACATTTGGCAGTATGCATGCTACTGATTCTGTGTAATTGAATCACTAATTGAAAGGGGCATGTTCAAAATAATAGCAGTGTGGAGTTCTATTAGTGAGGTCATTCATTCTTTGAAAAACAGGTGGCAATTATTGCCCTTATTTAAGGAAGGAAGGCAGCAAATGTTGTACATGCTGGTTACAGTGCATTTCTCTCTGAAATTCTGAGGAAAATGGGTAATTCCAGACATTGTTCAGAAGAACAGCGTACCTTGATTAAAAAGTTGATTGGAGAGGGGAAAACATATAATGAAGTGCAGAAAATGATAGGCTGCTCAGCTAAAATGATCGCAAATGCTTTAAAATGGCAACCAAAACCTGAAAGACGTGGAAGAAAGTGAAAAACTACCATTCGAATGGATAGAAGAATAGCCAAAATGGCAAGGACTCAGCCAACAATCAGCTCCAGGAAGATCAAAGAAGGTGTAAAGTTCCCTGTGACTACTGTTACAATTAGAAGACGCCTATGTGAATCCAAGCTATCTGCAAGAAGCCCCCGCAAAGTCCCACTGTTGAAAAAAAGACGTGCTGAAGAAGTTACAATTTTCCAAAGAGCACATTGACTGGCCTAAAGAGAAATGGCGCAACATTTTGTGGACTGATGAAAGTAAGATTGTTCTTTTTGGGTCTAGTGGCCGGAGATATTTTGTCAGACGACCCCCAAACACTGAATTCAAGCCACAGTACACTGTGAAGACAGTGAAGCATGGTTGCGCAAGCATCATGATATGGGGATGTTTCTCATACTACGGTGTTGGGCCTATTTATCGCATACCAGGGATCATGGATCAGTGTGAATACATCAGAATACTTGAAGAGGTCATGCTGCCTTATGCAGAAGAGGAAATGCCCTTGAAATGGGTGTTCCAACAAGACAACGACCCCAAACACACCAGTAAACGTGCAACATCTTGGTTCCAGACCAACAAGATTGACGTTATGGAGTGGCCAGCCCAATCCCCGGATCTTAATCCAATAGAAAACTTGTGGGGTGACATCAAAAATGCAGTTTCTGAGGCAAAACCAAGAAATAGGGAAGAACTGTGGAATGTAGTCCAATCATCCTGGGCTGGAATACCCAAATTTGATCTATTTTTCTTCATGTTTTGATTTGGAATAGAATGTGTAGTGTTCCCAATGTATGGAAATAAAAGCTATTAGAAGGATTTTGAGCTTTATTCACTTTTTTCAACACACTGCTACTATTTTGAACACAACTGTAAATAGATAGATAGATAGATAGATAGATAGATAGATAGATAGATAGATAGATACATATATATATGTATCCATATGAAACATGCACACATCACCCCCATACTTAAAAAGCCCTCCCTGGACCCCAATGACCCGAACAACCTCAGACCCATCTCCCTGCTCCCATTTACATCCAAACTCCTCGAGCACCTAGTCTACACCCTCCTAAGCTCTCACCTCAATGACAACAACCTCCTCGATCCCCTACAGTCCGGCTTCCGTCCCCTACACTCCACCGAAACTGCCTTACTCAAACTCTCCAACGACCTGCTAACCGCCAAAGCTAATGGCCACTATTCAGTGCTCCTACTCCTTGACCTCTCTGCGGCCTTCGACACAGTCGACCACCCCCTCCTCCTCAAAAAACTAAACTCCCTCGGCCTCAGAGATTCTGCTCTCTCCTGGCTCTCATCCTACCTGCCACAACGCTCTTTCAGCGTTACCTATAATGGTACCACCTCCCCCTCTCTTTTGGGGTCCCTCAAGGCTCCGTCCTCGGGCCCCTTCTCTTCTCCATCTATACCTCCTCCCTTGGTCAACTCATACACTCTCACGGCTTCAACTACCACCTATATGCCGATGACACACAAATTTATCTCTCAACCCCCCACCTCACCACCTCATCGCACCTACTGAGCGACATATCTAACTGGATGTTGCTCCACTTCCTTAAACTGAACCTCTCCAAAACAGAGTTTCTTGTCTTCCCCCCAGCCCGGACACCACCCCCCATTGACTTCTCCATCCCATCCAACAACGCCACCATCAAACCCGCCCCGCAGGCCAGAGTACTTGGTGTCATTCTGGACTCCAACCTATCCTTCCAGCCCCAAGTCCAATCTTTAACAAACTCATGCAGACTCCACCTCCGCAACATCGACAAAATACGCATTTTCCTAACCCCAGAAACCACTAAACAGCTCATCCACTCCCTCATCATATCACGACTCGACTACTGCAACTCCCTCCTCACTGGCCTGCCTTGCCGCTGGCTATCCTCGCTTCAGTCGATCCTGAATACAGCTGCCAGACTCATTCACCTTTCCAACCGCTCCATCTCCGCCACCCCCCTCTGCCAATCCCTCCACTGGCTTCCGATTGCGCAACGGATCAAATTAAAAATACTAACACTTACGTACAAAGCTGTCCATAATACTGCCCCAAACTACATCACCGACCTAATATCCAAGTACCGCCCAGCACACACACTCTGCTCCTCACAAGACCTCCTTCTCTCTAGTTCCCTGGTCTCCTCCTCCCATGCCCGCCTCCAGGACTTCTCCAGGGTGTCACCCATCCTCTGGAACTCCCTTCCCCAACCCATCAGATTATCACCTACTCTCCTCTCCTTTAGGTGCACCCTGAAAACCCACCTCTTCAGGGAAGCCTACCCCACCCCCTGCTAACTCGCCGACCTCCTCCACTCTTTCTACCACTCCTTCCCCACAGTTATCTCCTCCTGTGCCACCATCCCCTCCCTCCTAGATTGTAAGCTCCAAGGAGCAGGGCCCTCGATCCCCTCATGTTTTGCATTGTATTGTTATTGTTCTGTCATATGTTCTGTCCCCCTTTGTAATGTACAGCGCTGAGCGAACTATTGGTGCTTTATAAATACTGCATAATAATAATAATAATAATATATATAGATACTGTTTGTTTAATCTACATTTGGAATGCGTTTAGAAATATATGTAAAAATATATGTTAAAATGACTTTTTTATATGTTTAAAAAATATTTTTCATATATTTTGTAATATATAAAAAACACATTTCAACATGCAGTATATATAAAATATATTGAATACGGCCAAAATTGTAGCATTACAAATATATGTCAATATATTTGGGAAGAATATTTTTAAAATATATTTCAAATATATTTTTCTTCCATGTGGGAATGGCTGCTGGTTTACCTACTCTCTGCCAGCTTCCTAACACTCAGGTGGCTTCCCATTGCCAGCGATGCACTACAGCATAGAGATCAGGCTGATAGCGATCACTCCCACCCGTGCACAAAGCCTCCCTGTCCCTGGTCTGTCTCCCAGTCCCCAGGCGTGCCCAATGCCATCCCCCCTCTTGTTTGTGCACCTCGACCCCCATGTGATTGGAGACCCATGGCGCTCCTGACCCTGCCCCCATCCCCCATCCAGAAAATACACAGGCTTGGAGAAGTGGGGAGTAGAAGGGAGAATGGTCAAGAAACTGCATCAGACAGCTACACACAGCTGCCGCTACACCGAGCCCCAGGGCACACGCAGCACCCGGACCCCAATCCTGGGACACTTGCTAGGAGCATCGCTGGTCTCCCAAGCTTCTGCACTTGAGGGGGAGAGGACGGCGGGCACTGACAGTGCAGGTACCCTGCTGGCGGCATCCATCCCTCACCCCTGGTGAAGTCGGGCTGCATACTCCCATGTATCACCCTGTGTGCCAGTGCTGAGTCTGCATCCAGGAGACTGAAGGGAGGTGAGGTTAGAGAGAGAAGAAAGTCACAGGAAGGAGAAGGAAGAGGAGAGAGGGATACTCATAATACACCTAGAGGAGAGGGATACACATAATATACCTAGAGGAAAGGAGAGAGGGATACTCATAATATACCTATAGGAGAGGAGAGAGGGATACACATAATACACCTACAGGAGAGGAGAGAGGGATACTCATAATATACCTAGAGGAGAGGAGAGAGGGATATTCATAATATACCTATAGGAGAGGAGAGAGGAATACACATAATACATCTAGAGGAGAGGAGAGAGGGATACTCATAAAATACCTAGAGGAGAGGAGAGAAAAATACTCATAATATACCTAGAGGAGAGCAGAGAGGGATACTCATGATATACCTAAAGGAGAGGAGAGAGGGATACTCATAATATACCTAGAGGAGAGGTGTCAGGGATCGCGGCGTCCTGTCAGCCGGCGCATGCGCGCTGGCGACGGCTCACGCCGGGACACAGGCACTAGGTCCCGGCGAGCCGTGGATGACAGGATGCCGCGCATGCGCAGTGGGACCCGCGGGCGCGCCTCGGGCGGCCAATGACAGCCCGGGGGCGCGTCCCGAGCGGCCAATGACAGTGCAGGGCGCAATATTTAAAGATGCCCTGCACTGTCAGTAATCGCCGCAAGGTCTATCTGAGTTCCTGAGTCCTGTACCTGTGTTTTTGACCCTGATTGACCCTGACTACGCTGCCTACTCCTGTGTTGACCCGGATTGTCTTGACTACTCTGCCTTCTCCCATCCTGACCCTCGGCTTGTTTTGACCTCTCTACGGACTGACTTATCCTGCTGACCCTGCGTGTGACCTGACTACTCTCCGCCTGCCAACTCTGTACCTCGCCTACCCCACGGGACCCCCGCTCGTGATCCATCCTGCTAGGTCCTGCCGTCCTCCTCACATCTGGCTCTCCCGGTACCAATACATCCCCGGAGGTTGCCCCTGCCACTGGTGGGCCTACTCGGAGGTCGTGACCTGGTCCCGGTCTGTTTCAAGTCCATCCCCACCATCAGGGGCCCTGGTGAAAGCACAGACCGGGACTTAGACTCCACGCTTTGGGTAGGTCTGTCAAGTGGGCAGCCAGGGGCACCACCTGGCGGGTTCTAACAGTACCTTGCGGCCATGACAGAGCCAGGAAGAGGACCGGCGTCCCTAGAGGATATATGCCAGCACCTGGCGACTCTGACCCAGGCCTTCCAGAATTTTCACAGCCGCTGCACCCGGCTTGAGGACCGCATGGAGTCATTGGCCACCCAGACTCCCCCTGCTCCAAGTTCCGCAACAGCGGAATCACCCGCTGCTCCAGCATCTGGAGCAGTTGCGGCACCCCTAGCTCCCGAACCCCGCGTTCCCCTGCCGGAACGATTCCGTGGAGACCGAAGCCGTTTTCGGGCCTTCCGGAACGCGTGCACTTTGTTTTTTGACCTGCAGCCCCGCACGTTTTCCGTCGAGACCGTCAAGGTGGGGTTTATAATCTCTCTCCTTCAGGATGAGCCCCAGGATTGGGCTCACCGCCTGATGGAGAAGCGTGACCCCCATCTCGATTCCGTGACTGAGTTCTTTCAGGCCATGGCCGTCCTATATGACGACCCCCAGCGGGCTGCCTCTGCAGAGGCTACTCTATACTCTCTGCGGCAAGGCCGCCGGGTGGCCGAAGAGTATGCGTCTGATTTCAGGCGTTGGATGGGAGATACCAGATGGAACGATGCGGCATTATGTCACCAGTTCCGCATTGGGCTGTCTGAGTCTCTAAAAGACGAATTAGCACGAGTAGGACTACCGGACTCTCTTGAGAAACTGATAGAGTTGGCCATCCAAATTGACCGCAGACTGAGAGAGCGTCGCCTGGAAAGGAGTAGCCAGGGTCAAAGGGTGGCATGGATCCCACCGAGAGAAGCAGCTCCAACCCCAGGGAGCCGTGCTCGGAGCACGGAAGCAGGGGACACCTCAGAACCCATGCAACTGGGACTGGCCCGTTCCACGTTATCAGCCGAGGAACGTCAGAGGAGACGATCGCAGAACCTATGTCTGTACTGTGGGGAAGCTGGTCACCAGGTGCGCTCCTGTCCTGCAAAGATGAGTAAGTCCGCTTCCTGTTTTCCTTTACCTACAGAAAGGGGTGACCTATCTAGTTACCTGGCAATACCTGTGTCGTTACAGCTTCCCGAAGGAACCCTGTCGGTGACCGCAATCATTGATTCGGGAGCATGTAGTTGTTTCATTGATCTTACTTTTGCTCACCGGCAAAAGATTCCCCTCCAGACCAAAGAAAGGGGGTTTAACATCTTCCTGGCAGACGGGTCTAGCATAAAGTCGGGAGTGGTGGATCAGGAGACTCCTCCTATTTTTACCACGATGGCTGACCATCATCAGGAGTTCCTCCGTCTGGATGCCATCGCATCCCCCCTTTTCCCAATCATTCTGGGGCTTCCTTGGCTGCGGGCCCATAACCCCCAGGTTGATTGGGAGAAGGGAACGGTTCAGTTTCGGTCACCATACTGCCGGGATCACTGCCACGTCCCAGGGCCCGTGCCGCCCCGGTTTCTCCTATGCATGGATGGTGATACGGATCTGTCTCAGGTTATCCCTCCGGCCTACCACGATTTCTTAGATGTGTTCAGTAAGCGAGGAGCAGACATTCTTCCCCCACACCGTTCCTACGATTGCCCCATAGACCTCCTACCCGGATCTGAGATTTCATTCGGTCGCATTTTTCCATTATCGGAACTAGAATCAGGGGTTTTGAGGGAGTATATTGATGACAATCTGCGGAAGGGATTTATTCGCCCGTCCACGTCCCCGGCCGGGGCTGGGTTGTTTTTTGTAGAAAAGAAAGACAAATCGTTACGGCCCTACATTGACTACCGAGACCTGAATAAAATCACAGTAAAAAATCGCTATCCGTTACCCCTAGTCCCTGAGCTCCTCCAGAGGTTAGGGTCAGCAGCGATTTTTACTAAATTAGACTTGCGGGGGGCATATAACCTTGTACGTATCAGGGAGGGGGATGAATGGAAGACAGCCTTTCGTACGAGATTCGGTCATTTTGAATATTTGGTGATGCCGTTCGGGCTCTGTAACGCACCGGCCACCTTCCAACACTTTATTAACGATGTCTTTCGTGATTTCCTCGATGTCTTCGTGGTTGTCTACCTAGATGACATCCTGATATTTTCACCCTCACTGGAGGCACATAGGGAGCATGTGGCAAGGGTCCTAACATGTTTACGCCAACACGGGCTTTACGCCAAGGCAGAAAAATGCTGTTTTGAACAGTGTGAAATAACGTTCTTGGGACTGGTCCTCTCTCCCGCGGGGGTCGCGATGGATCCCCAGAAAGTCACGGCGATCTTAGATTGGCCAACACCCACCGATAGGAGGGGGGTACAGCGTTTCATTGGATTCGCAAACTTTTATAGAAAGTTTGTCAGGAACTTCTCAGGGCTGGTCTCCCCAATCATGCAACTGACTAAACAAGGGACTCGTTTTAAATGGACCCCTGAAGCCCAGACCGCGTTCGACGCGCTCAAGAAATTGTTTACTTCTGCTCCCATTCTCTGCCATCCAGATTCTTCTCTTCCATATGTTTTGGAAGTGGACGCCTCCGAAAACGCGGTAGGAGCGATTCTTTCCCAAAGGAGTGGTACCAAGGAGTTACTGCATCCCGTGGCGTTTTTCTCCAGGAAGTTGACTCCGGCGGAGCGCAATTACGATATTGGAGATCGGGAACTCCTGGCCATCAAGTCCGCTCTAGAAGAATGGAGGTATCTCCTGGAAGGAGCCACACACCCGATCCTAATATTTACAGATCACAAGAACCTCGAGTATTTAAGGACGGCGAAACGACTGAGACCCCGCCAGGCGAGATGGGCTCTTTTCTTCTCTCGGTTTTCCTTTCATATAACGTACCGACCTGGGTCTAAAAATACAAAACCAGACGCTCTGTCCCGCATGTTTGAGGACCCCGACGATACGGTGTTACCTGACACAATTTTGCCATCCGGAAGTTTCCTCGTCCTGCAAACGGAACTTCGCTCCAGACTGATTGACGCTTCCGTTGGACTGCCAGTCCCGCCTGGGTCGCCTCTCCAGAACCGCGATGGTCTGCTTTGGAAGGAAAATCGGATCGTGGTGCCAGAAGGAGTTCAAACTTTCGTCCTGGGGCACTGCCACGACCATCCAATGGCAGGGCACTTTGGGGTGGCGAAGACTCTGGAGCTACTACGGCGCTCATTCTGGTGGCCAAACATGGTCAAAGACTGCGAGCGCTACGTCCAGACCTGTCCCACCTGCCAAAGGAACAAGCCCTCCAGAAGCAAGGCCTGGGGATTGTTGCGTCCATTGCCGATACCCAAACGGGCCTGGCAAATGATTGCCATGGATTTTGTAGTCGAACTTCCACCGTCTCAAGGCTACACCGCTATAATGGTGATCGTGGATCGCTTTTCAAAGATGGCTCATTTCGTGCCCTTGGAAAGAACCCCGTCGGCACCGGAGACTGCACGGATATTCATCAAGGAAGTAGTAAGGCTACATGGGATACCCGAAGACATAGTATCGGATCGGGGAGTCCAGTTCACATCTAGATTCTGGAAAGCCTTATGTGAAGCATTAGGAATCAACCTGTCACTGTCATCTGCTTACCATCCACAGACCAACGGGCAAACAGAAAGGACCAATCAAACATTGGAACAGTACCTCAGATGCTACACCTCCTATCTCCAGGACGACTGGCTAACACTGTTGCCTTCTGCAGAGTTCGCCTATAATAACTCGAGCCACTCAGCGACGGGACAATCGCCGTTTTTTACCAATTTCGGATATCATCCTACGTTTCTCCCCGACCTAACGCCCGAAAGTCCGGTACCCGCATCTCAAGATGTCTTGCATTTCTTTTCTGTCAATAACAAAACGATTCAGGAGGCCATCACTAAAGCCCAAGAAGATAGTAAAAAGGCGTTCGACAGGAAGAGAAGAGGAGAGCTGTTGCTCCAGCCGGGGGATCAGGTTTGGTTGGCTACGACCAACTTGAAAATGCTGTGTCCTTCCAGGAAGTTAGGACCGAAGTACCTTGGACCGTTTCCAATTAAACGGGTGATCAATGAAGTGGCCTATGAACTTGAGCTCCCGGAGTCTTTCAAAATACACCCGGAGTTCCATGTCTCTCTCCTGAAACCATCCAGACCAGATTCCTTCCCGGATCGCCAATCCAGACCTCCTGAGGCAGTCGCCATAGGTGACCAGGAGGAATATGAGGTAGAAACTATTCTCAGTTGCCGAAAGAGGGGGGGCCAGACGCAGTTCCTGATAAAATGGAAGGGTTATGGCCCTGAGGAGAATTCTTGGGTACCCATCCAGAATGTTCACGCCCCCAGACTCATCCGGGAATTTTTTCGTGGCCACCCACGGTGGAGAGATCAGTGGGGCTCCCGGAGGGTGCCCATAGGGGGGGGGCAATGTCAGGGATCGCGGCGTCCTGTCAGCCGGCGCATGCGCGCTGGCGACGGCTCACGCCGGGACACAGGCACTAGGTCCCGGCGAGCCGTGGATGACAGGATGCCGCGCATGCGCAGTGGGACCCGCGGGCGCGCCTCGGGCGGCCAATGACAGTGCAGGGCGCAATATTTAAAGATGCCCTGCACTGTCAGTAATCGCCGCAAGGTCTATCTGAGTTCCTGAGTCCTATACCTGTGTTTTTGACCCTGATTGACCCTGACTACGCTGCCTACTCCTGTGTTGACCCGGATTGTCCTGACTACTCTGCCTTCTCCCATCCTGACCCTCGGCTTGTTTTGACCTCTCTACGGACTGACTTATCCTGCTGACCCTGCGTGTGACCTGACTACTCTCCGCCTGCCGACTCTGTACCTCGCCTACCCCACGGGACCCCCGCTCGTGATCCATCCTGCTAGGTCCTGCCGTCCTCCTCACATCTGGCTCTCCCGGTACCAATACATCCCCGGAGGTTGCCCCTGCCACTGGTGGGCCTACTCGGAGGTCGTGACCTGGTCCCGGTCTGTTTCAAGTCCATCCCCACCATCAAGGGCCCTGGTGAAAGCACAGACCGGGACTTAGACTCCACGCTTTGGGTAGGTCTGTCAAGTGGGCAGCCAGGGGCACCACCTGGCGGGTTCTAACAAGAGGAGAGAGGGATACTCATAATATACCTAGAGGAGAGGAGAGAGGGATACACATAATACACCTAGAGGAGAGGAGAGAGAAATACTCATAATATACCTAAAGGAGAGGAGAGAGGGATACTCAAGATATACCTAGAGGAGAGGAGAGAGGGATACTTATGATATACCTAGAAGAGAGGAGAGAGGGATACACATAATATACCTAGAAGAGAGGAGAGAGGGATACACATAATATCCCTAGAAGAGAGGAGAGAGGGATACTCATAATATACCTAGAGGAGAGGAGATAGGGATACACATAATACACCTAGAGGAGAGGAGAGAGGGATACTCATAATATACCTAGAGGAGAGGAGAGAGAAATACTCATAATACACCTACAGGAGAGGAGAGAGGGATACTCATAATATACCTAGAGGAGAGGAGAGAGGGATTCTCATAATATACCTAGAGGAGAGGAGAGAGGGATACTCATGATATACCTAAAGGAGAGGAGAGAGGGATACTCATAATATACCTAGAGGAGAGGAGAGAGGGATACTCATAAAATACCTAGAGGAGAGGAGAGGAGAGTGAAATACTCATAATATACCTAGAGGAGAGGAGAGAGGGATACTCATGATATACCTAAAGGAGAGGAGAGAGGGATACTCATAATATACCTAGAGGAGAGGAGAGAGGGATATTCATAATATACCTAGAGGAGAGGAGAGAGAAATACTCATAATATACCTAAAGGAGAGGAGAGAGGGATACTCAAGATATACCTAGAGGAGAGGAGAGAGGGATACTCATAATATACCTAGAGGAGAGGAGAGAGGGATACTCATAATATACCGAGAGGAGAGAGGGATACTTATGATATACCTAGAGGAGAGGAAAGAGGGATACACATAATATACCTAGAAGAGAGGAGAGAGGGATACACATAATATACCTAGAAGAGAGGAGAAAGGGATACTCATAATATACGTAGAAGAGAGGAGAGAGGGATACACATAATACACCTAGAGGAGAGGAGAGAGGGATATTCATAATACACCTAGAGGAGAGGAGAGAGGGATACACATAATATACCTAGAAGAGAGGAGAGAGGGATACACATAATATACCTAGAGGAGAGGAGAGAGGGATTCTCATAATATACCTAGAGGAGAGGAGAGAGGGATACTCATGATATACCTAAAGGAGAGGAGAGAGGGATACTCATAATATACCTAGAGGAGAGGAGAGAGGGATACACATGATATACCTAGAGGAGAGAGGGATACACATAATACACCTAGAGGAGAGGAGAGAGAAATACTCATAATATACCTAAAGGAGAGGAGAGAGGGATACACATGATACACCTAGAGGAGAAGAGAGAGGGATACTCATAATATACCTAGAAGAGAGGAGAGAGGGATACTCATAATATACCTAGAGGAGAGGAGAGAGGGATACACATGATATACCTAGAGGAGAGGAGAGAGGGATACACATGATATACCTATAGGAGAGGAGAGAGGGATACACATAATACACCTAGAGGAGAGGAGAGAGGGATACTCATAATATACCTAGAGGAGAGGAGAGAGGGATACTCATAATATACCTAGAAGAGAGGAGAGAGGGATACATATGATATACCTAGAATAGAGGAGAGAGGGATACACATGATATACCTATGGGAGAGGAGAGAGGGATACACATGATATACCTATCAGAGAGGAGAGAGGGATGCACATGATATACCTATCGGAGAGGAGAGAGGGATACTCATGATATACCTAGAATAGAAGAGAGAGGGATACACATGATATACCAAGAATAGAGGAGAGAGGGATACACATAATGTACCTATCGGAGAGGAGAGGGGTGCAAGTAGCTGGTCTTGCCTAGGGTGCAAAATAGTCTAGCTCCAGCCCTGAGTAACAATTGTATAAGCTGAGAGCAGCCAGCAACTAGTGTTGTGATCTCAGTTTACACTCCACTGATGGAAGCCAGGTGTGCTGCTGAAGTGTGACTATGCCACAGTGCTCAATATTGTTCAGCAGATGGCAGGGGTATATGTCTAAACACAGGGGGTTTGAAATACTTCAAGAGGTACACAGGTGTGGGATGACTACCACACATTCTACTTCACACTACTTTCCCCAGTGTCCACAGTGGCAGGGCAATCTGGGATGCAAGTGAGGGAAGTATAGGCCCTTGAGTGTGGCAAAGCAGTAAACCTAGGGTAGCACCATAATTTCATTACCAAGCTTACACTGACATTTCCCCAGCTTTCCGTGCCAACATGTGCCCTATTATTGAATCTCAGCATGCTTGTTTGAACAGTCACATTTCCCAGAGGCAAGCATTATTTAAGCCTCACATCAGTAGCTATTTACGTCCTATCCACCTAGCTATTTAAGTTCGATCTACCTAGTTTGTGGTAGTGCAAAAATAGTTAGCAATATGAAGAACAACCCGCTGTCTGTGTAGTGCCCCCTTTCCAAAGCTAATATTTACTCGGAGAAACAAGTATATTTCTTATGAAAACACCAGTGTTGGGTGGTCAGAATAAGACTTACAAGGATGGTGTTTGTCTTATGTCAGACGCCAACAGTGGTCGTCATGAAATTATCTGAGGCTCCAAACCGAACCTATAATTAATCCCAGGAGTAAGACAGGGAAACTGACTACTACTGGAGCATTAAAGCAAAACTGCAGCCATGCAGATACATACACATATAAAATTCCATTTCATGAAAAATGTTTTACTTGCTACATTTTATTTATTTACTAATGGGATTCATTATCTATAATCAATGGGTGACACTTCTTTAGAGAGAATGTATTTCTGTGTCACCTCCAGCCTGCTGATTGGACTGTGAATGAGCAGAAGGATAATGTTGGGGTCTTCCCTGTGCAATCCCTTTCTGTGGTCTACTTAAACACTTCCACCTTCTGAATTCAATTCCTGTCAATGCCATTCAATGCAGCAGAGCTTGACTGGATCAAAGTCCTGCCACTCCTACTGTCAGCCTGATTTCTGGTTCATTGTGGTAACTTCATATGAAAAAAGCCTTTCAGACAGTTCGGCTAGCAGTATGCCATACATTTAAAGCTGAATTCTGGGTATGGTTTTTATTGCATAGTTACAATGGCCAACTTGGACCAACATAAGCACGTATATTCCATACTTGTGGAATTGCTGTGGAAGAGATGCATTGCTCTAGATCAGCGTTTTTCAACCACTGTGCCGCGGCACACTAGTGTGCCGTGAGATATTGTCTGGTGTGCCGTGGGAAAAATTGCAATTTCATCCGTAACATGTGGCCTCGGCTCACAAATAGACCAATCATTCTAACAGCAATGGGCAAACTACGTCCCGCGGGCCGTATACGGCCCGGCGGACCTTTTAATCTGGCCCGCGGAGCGTGATACTGTCAGGATGATCTGTCCCCCTCGACGTATCTGCGCATGTGCCGGAGATCGCCGATCGGCTGCTAATGCCTGAAACTGGCACATGCGCAGATACATCAAAGGGGACAGATCCTCATAGGAGACAGATTTTCATGCTACGCCGGAACGGCGAGAGGAACGCGCGGAGCAAAGGTAAGTGAATTGACACGGGGGGGCTTGGGGACTTAATATGGGGGATGAATTACTATGGGGGATGAATTACTACATGGGGGATGAATTACTATAGGGGGGATGAATTACTATAGGGGGGATGAATTACTATATGGGGGATGAATTACTATGGGGGATGAATTACTATATGGGGGATGAATTACTATGCTTACTATGGGGGAATATTACTATACTTACTATGGATGACACATACACATCATTCATCTACTCTTGGTCCGGCCCCCGGGTCCAATATATGAACCCATTGCGGCCCTCAAGTCAAAAAGTTTTTCAATAAATTTTTTTAACATTTTCTAATGGTGGTGTGCCTCGTGATTTTTTTCATGAAAAAAGTGTGCCTTTGCACAAAAAAGGTTGAAAAACACTGCTCTAGATAGTTGCCCCTACTACAGTGATCAATGTGATCTTCTGGGTCTCATGTAGTGACTACAGCTAACTTCAAGGACCTGTGCCAACTTCACTCAGCAGTGAAAAAACTGCATTTTGTATGTATATGTAACTGGACAAAATAGGTCTCATTATATTGGCATTAAAGCCCAACTAAACTTTCACTTTAGAGGTCTTGGTCTGGGGTTCATAGTGCAGCCCCGCTTTCAAAGCTTTAACTGTGGTTTCCATGGATGGAGTGGGAGAATATGGCTCCTTCAGCCCGTGAAATAGGAATGCCTGATCAGCCTCCAGGGATTGTAAGATGGCAACTTCCAACATGGTAGAGGAGTTATTGGTGTCACGATGGAGCCACCAGTGTGTGCTGTCACCAATAGGGCAGCTGAGACATAGTTGTGACAAGCAGGCCTAATGCATCATGCTGGAGTGACCTAGATAAGGCTGTATATTTATATTATGTCAAAAAGGACTTTGGGATCTCAGCTTATGTGATATGAAAGAGATAGAGGCAGATTTCACCATGACCTCAGTTTGGTTTTCCTGTAATACAGGCAACAGATTCAAGGCAAGATATTCAGTGGCATTATGAGATATTACAGCTCCTAAGTGCGTAAATCTCTATAGTCATGTAATTGGATATCTTTGGGGGCAAGTTTAGTGGCACCAGGGTAGAGTGGAAAGAGTAAGGTCTTATTCCAACTTACCCAGAGACCAGTGATGCTGAGAAACTCATCAGAGTCTGAAGCACCCCTAGTAATGAGGGCCCCTCATCAGGAGTAGATTGTCCACGTATAAAAACTACCCTCTCTTCCAATCAACCTTCATGAGTCATGGGACACATGAATAGCCTCCACAATGGGTTCCATAGCTATGACAAAAAGAGTTGGAGAGAGAGAGGGCAGCCCTGTCCAGTGCCCCAATAAAGCTGAAATGAAAAGATCGCCTCCTAGGCATATGGATGACACTGGGTGACTATACAAGGCCTGTAAACATTTAATAAATCGAAGTGGGAAACCCATCCACCTCTACACTTACCAAAGGTATGGCCACTCCACAGTATCGGAAGCCTTTTCTATATTCAAGGAATCTATAGTTCTAGTGCCCTTGTATCGGAAGCCTTTTCTATATCCAAAGAATCTATAGTTCTAGTGCCCTTGCATCGGAAGCCTTTTCTATATCCAAGGAATCTATAGTTCTAGTGCCCTTGTTGATTTGTAGAGCATGAATATTCATGAATATTCTGCAAATCTTTATGCCAGTAGACTTATGAGGCATGAAACTCATTTGGTCTGGACCTATAAGAGTGTGGATGATCTGGCTAAGCCTGGTGTTGAGAAGTTTGGTTAAGATTTTTTGATCACAATTCAGAAGGGGCCCATAAGAGGTGCACAAGGAGGGATCTTAAGGGCTTCAATCATAGAATGAGTATCTAGTATAACATTGATTATACATTTCCTGATATACCATGTATTGCTTGCTCCTTCAATAAAGCAATCCTGTTTATTAAAAAAAAACATTGACTATACAAGGACGTCAAGGTATATTATGTTTAGATCTGTTTTAACTACCCGGTAGAATATCTGGTCTCATACACAGGCCAGGTATTGGCAGAGACAGTCTACAGTGAACTTCCTCCACAGATCATTGGTTTTGTGTGCAGACTTCTTCACAATTCCATCCAAGCAGAAGTTAATCCTAACAAGTCACATTCTCTGGCCAGGTGATAAGTGTCAGCCTTCCTCCTTCTGCTTGCCTTGTCATGCTGTTATAAATGATCGTCTGCCTATTAGATAACAGCTCAGCTCTGTATGCATTACACATGTAGGTACTGAGTCATTTCCTCTTTGTATTTGTGTCAGCACCATTACCTGGTGTAAACACATTCTGCTCTCTATTATTATGCGATTTGTTGCCTCACTGGAAACCAAAGATGAAGATTGTAGCTCCCCCGCAGCTGCACCTTCCCTTTCTTCTCCATTTGTATTGTATTCTTAATGTGTCTTCCTATCCAGTCTTGTTTGCTCTTCTGCTTACATCAGTCCATGCCATTAAAGTATATCTAAAACCAAAACTTTTATTTTTAGTTTTTGTACAGAGAAGGTAAGAGTTGCTGGTAAACACAGCTGAGAAGATTTCCTCTATGGGCTGTTACATTCATTCTGTGTGAATGGGGTAAATTGAATGTTCTCCTTCTATTTCCTCTGCAGGCCAAATATTATCCATGAAAAAAAATGGAGTGGTTGTGGGAAATACCACTTATGGCCGCTAGTTGGAGCTGAGGATCATACTTGTTTCATGTGATCCTTAGCTCCATCTAGTGACCATAAATACCAGTTATGGCTGCTAGTTGGAGCTGAGGATCATACTCGTTTCATAGGATCCTTAGCTCCATCTAGTGGCCATAAATACCACTTATGGCCACTAGTTGGAGCTAAGGATCATACTCGTTTCATAGGATCCTTAGCTCCATCTAGTGACCATATATTGTATTTTCTCGAATCTCTCTAGTACCACTTCTATGCATGAAACACAATCTATGAATGGGACACAGAGCTTTCAATCATGCACCTATCCTCCATTTACAGATGCTGTAAATTCATGGAAGGCTTCTATGAATGGAGGAGCTGAGTGGAAAGGGTGGGCATAGTTGGGATCATTGATGAAAGTCTATGACAGCTCCTTAGTTCTATTTGTAGGCAGGTCCCAAAACGTAAGGGAGAATGTCACCAGCACACAGAGGATCACCAATATGGGTCCAAAAGTTTTAATGAACGATCACAGTTACAGCAAGGTAACATTTCAGAGTCTCGCAGAACCCCTTCACCAGGCATGTGACGTCACATTCTCCCTTGCTGATTCTGCCCGGTTCCAGCCAAAGGTCGCAACAACACCCACTTATACACACAGCCATTTTTAATGCAGGAACGTGTGCGTTTGGATTGTACACTTGCATTCAGGTCCCAAAACGTGACTCGAGTCACCACCATGTCTTCTACCAGGGACCGCCTAAAGCAGGGCTCCCTCAGGACTAGCAGCGGCCAGACTTAGTCCATAGCCCTGAAGTAATTTCTCTCCCATACCTGCACTTATAGCATGTCAAAGACAAGGTGTACCCGATGCACACCCTCACCATACTCCTGGCCACTTGTCAGCACTGCTTCTTCCTGTGTTGGGCCCGACATCTTGCTCTGGTTCCAGGACAGGTTTTCACTTCCACTTCCACCACTATCCTACCTTGACTAGGTTGCAGCCAGTTGGGTCTACTGGGATTCTTCTTCTTCCAGTGTGTATCTCATGATCTGCTCTGTCTAGCATGGCTTAACGGTGTACTATCTCACTTCACATCAGCAAAGTTACAAAGGATCCATTTCAGACACATGAAGCAGCTGTAGGCTCGGTCCAACCACCTCATCCCTTTAAAACCAAACACAGTTATTCCACAGGTTCTGTGGCTGATTAAGGTGGTAATTAAATTCACTTAGTGCTTTAACTCCAATTTTTTATTTCCAAAACTGAGCTCTTAGTATTCCCCCCAGCCCGTGCCACCTCCACTGACTTCACCATAAATATCGATAACACAATCATCAGTCCATCCCCTCATGCCAGGGTACTAGGTGTACTCCTAGACTCCCATCTGTCCTTCCAGCCCCAGATCCAATCGCTGACAAACTCATCTAGACTTCACCTCCGCAACATCTCCAAGATACGACCTCGGAAACTACTAAGCAACTTATTCACTCCCTTGTTATATCTCGCCTTGACTATTGTAACTCCCTCCTCACTGGCCTACTTCATCGCAGGCTATCCCCTCTTCAGTCTATCATGAATGCTGCTGCCAGACCCATCCACTTTACTAACCATTCTGTATCTGCCACCCCTCTCTGCCAATCCCTCCACTGGCTTCCCATTGCCCAAGGGATAAAATTCAAAACACTAACAATGACATATAAAGCCGTCCACAACACTGCCCCAAATTACATAACCGATCTTGTCTCTAAATATCACCCAAACAGTACTCTCCTCTCCTCGCAAGACCTCTTACTCTCTAGTTACCTTATCTCCTCCTCCCATGCTCCTCTCCAGGACTTCTACAGGGTGACCCCCATCCTCTGGAACTCCCTACCCCAATCTATCAGACTATCGCCTACTCTACTTACTTTTAGGCGATCACTGAAAACCTATCTCTTCAGGGAAGCCTATCCCACCCTCTGCTAATACTGGAATCCTCTACTCTTCCGACCACTCCATCCTCCACAAGTATTACCTATTGTAATTTTTTTAATTTTGGCTGCACTTAGGCATTAACCCTTTAATGACGTATGGACCTGACAGTTGGGGGTTTTACACACAATCCTGTGGTTGCAATCACCGGAATTGTGTCTAAAACTGACAGGCAGACTCCTGCCTGTCAGGTGAAAGCAGGCGCTGCCACCTGATTGCTTCCACAGCCCCTGGTAACATGCCCCACCCCCCATGTGCAGGCTACTGCCATTTATTCTCCCATGTACTGCATGTTGAAATATTTTTATTATCTATTACAAAATATATGAAAAATATTTTTATAAATATATTTTTTAAAAATATATTCTTCAGATTTTTTTTAACATATAAAAAAGTCATTTTAACATATACATATATTTGTAAATGCATTACAAAAATGTAGATTTGTATTTTTAAAGACATACAGTATATTTGAAATGTATTTTTAAAAATATTTTCATATATTTTGTAATAAATACGCATTTCAACATGCAGTATATATATGGTGACAGTATGTTAAAAAAATAAAACAAAAACAAAACATAAATAATAATAGTATAAAAAAAAATGTAAAAAAACATTTTTTAAAAATTATAATTTTTGGTTATAAACTAATTTGTTTTGTTTTTTACTAAAAACATAGCTCAATACATTTTGGCCAAGATTTATGAATAAAGATTATTTATTTGCAAAATTTTATAAGAAAAACACTTTTCTTTCAAAATGTTTGGACTTCTTCATTTATATAGCAAAAAAAAAATAAAAATCCCAGTGGTGAATAAATACCACCAAAATAAAGTTTTATCTGTTTAAAAAAAATCTAAAAAATGCATATGGGTACAGTGTTGCATGACCGCGCAATTGTCATTCAGAGTGTGATAGCGCTGAAAATTGGCCTGGACTGGAAGGGGGTGAAAGTGTCCAGACTTGAAGTGGTTAAAAAACGCTCAGAAATCGTGGCAAAAGCGCGGTAAAATCGCCAATGCAATATTGTTGTGTTTTTGCGACGGATCAGTGTGTAAGTACTGTAACTGTTTCGCTTTAATTAGCAGAGCATGTGTTTCTGTGACACTTTTGCATCCAGACCATGAATAACTTTTGGGTTGGGAAAGAAAACTTTACAAAACGAAAACAAAATCCCGAGACATTTGGCTCCGATTTCTCTTCCTCCTTTGCCCAAATAAACGTTTAATAACTCATTCAGACTTATTGTGCGTCTGTCAATTTCTAGCGGGAAGGACCGAGGGAAATAGTGTTGGGGGCCCGGTTGGTTGTAATATATAAGAAGCACGGCCCTTGTAAAAGTTATTTCTCAATGTTTGCAATAAAACCCATCGTAAATGTTGGGGAAAGTGTCTGGACAGGATCAGAACATTTTGCATCTTTTTTATTTTAGCAGCTTGGGGAACTATCAGATAATTACCAGGGCCGTCTATTCCATATGGATTGTATTGCACTAGATTTTAATTACATCATTCATTATTAAATGGAAAATCACAGTTTCTGGAAACCAGTGGGGAGTGGATATACGTCCTCTACCTGGAAGGACGCAGTGTTCTGGTCTTGAGCAGGAAGGGGGAGCGGTGCCGTTAAAGCATATCTAAACCCACAATCAAAAAATGTTTTATATTGCAGCTTACCAGTCTATAGGCGTGCCGGCTCTTACCGGTCTATAGGCGTGCCGGCTCTTACCGGTCTATAGGCGTGCCGGCTCTTACCAGTCTATAGGCGTGCCGGATCTTACCAGTCTATAGGAGTGCTGGCTCTTATCAGTCTATACGCGTGTTGGCTCTTACCAGTCTATAGGCGTGCTGGCTCTTACCAGTCTATAGGCGTGCTGGCTCTTACCAGTCTATAGGCGTGCTGGCTCTTACCAGTCTATAAGCGTGCTGGCTCTTACCAGTCTATAGGCGTGCGGGCTATTACCAGTCTATAGGCGTGCTGGCTCTTACCAGGCTATAAGCGTGCTGGCTCTTACCAGTCTATAGGTGTGTTGGCTCTTACCAGTCTATAGGAGTGCTGGCTCTTACCAGTCTATAGGTGTGTTGGCGCTTACCATTCTATAGGTGTGTTGGCTCTTACCATTCTATAGGTGTGTTGGCTCTTACCATTCTATAGGTGTGCTGGCTCTTACCAGTCTATAAGTGTGCCAGCTCTTACCAGTCTATAGGCGTCCCGGCTCTTACCAGTCTATAGGCGTGCCGGCTCTTACCAGTCTATAGGCGTGCCGGCTCTTACCAGTCTATAGGTGTGTTGGCTCATACCAGTCTATAAGTGTGCCGGCTCTTACCAGTCTATACGTGTGTTGGCTCATACCAGTCTATAAGTGTGCTGGCTCTTACCAGTCTATAGGCGTGCCGGCTCTTACCAGTCTATAGGCGTGCCGGCTCTTACCAGTCTATAGGCGTGCCGGCTCTTACCAGTCTATAAGTGTTCTGGCTCTTACCAGTCTATAGTTGTGTTGGCTCTTACCAGTCTATAGGTGTGTTGGCTCTTACCAGTCTATAGGTGTGCTGGCTCTTACCAGTCTATAGGTGTGCTGGCTCTTACCAGTCTATAGGCGTGCCGGCTCTTACCAGTCTATAGGCGTGCCGGCTCTTACAAGTCTATAGGCGTGCTGGCTCTTACCAGTCTATAAGTATTCTGGCTCTTACCAGTCTATAGTTGTGTTGGCTCTTACCAGTCTATAGGTGTGTTGGCTCTTACCAGTCTATAGTTGTGTTGGCTCTTACCAGTCTATAGGTGTGCTGGCTCTTACCAGTCTATAGGGGTGCTGGCTCTTACCAGTCTATAGGTGTGCCGGCTCTTACCAGTCTATAGGCGTGCCGGCTCTTACCAGTCTATAGGCGTGCCGGCTCTTACCAGTCTATAGGCGTGCCGGCTCTTACCAGTCTATAAGTGTTCTGGCTCTTACCAGTCTATAGTTGTGTTGGCTCTTACCAGTCTATAGGTGTGTTGGCTCTTACCAGTCTATAGGTGTGCTGGCTCTTACCAGTCTATAGGTGTGCTGGCTCTTACCAGTCTATAGGCGTGCCGGCTCTTACCAGTCTATAGGCGTGCCGGCTCTTACCAGTCTATAGGCGTGCTGGCTCTTACCAGTCTATAAGTGTTCTGGCTCTTACCAGTCTATAGTTGTGTTGGCTCTTACCAGTCTATAGGTGTGTTGGCTCTTACCAGTCTATAGACGTGCTGGCTCTTATCAGTCTATAGGCGTGCTGGCTCTTACCAGTCTATAGGCGTGCTGGCTCTTACCAGTCTATAGGCGTGCTGGCTCTTACCAGTCTATAGGTGTGCTGGCTGCATTTGTTTTCTTCAGTCCAAGAATATTTTAAAGCAGAACTCCGGTTGAAATCTTTATTTTCCCATGCAGTGGGGCTGTGCATGGGTTAAATGCTCATTTTGGCTCAGGTAAAAGCTGTACTTACCCATGCCTACAATCCTCCGGAAAACCACACTCCCCCACATCCAGCGGTGGACTGTTCCTGCTGTCCTCACGTCAGGAGCTGGTCTATGGGCATGATGCGTCAGAAATAGCCCATTCATGAGACCACTAGCGTGCGGGGGGGGGCAGGGGCCAGTCTTGTGCTCAGAGGATCAGCGGATTAGGTAAGTATATCTTTGCTTTCTGAGCACCTAGACAGAAACAAGCATTTAACCCATATGCGGCCTCACAGAACTTGGCTTTTTTCCGTGGGGCCGCATATTTGCATATATGTCTTTCTGCTGGGGGCGTGCCACACAGCATGCTCCCTGCACAGAGACCGCGGTGTCACTGAGAGCCCTGGGTCCCGTTCCAATTATCGGGACCCGGGACTCCAGATTCCGGGTCACATGATCGCTTTGATAGCCTCTGATTGGCTATCACAGTTGTAAGTCACTGTACAGCCTGGCCGCCTTATGTTTTTTTTTCTCTCTCTATGAATGGAGGAGAGAGATACATTGTATCTCTCTAACTCCTGGCATAGAGGGAAAACATTTTTTTGTAAAAAATAAAATAAAATAAATATTAAAAAATAAAATAAAAAAATAAAGGAAAAATAGCTACTGTAGATCAAGGTTTGATCTAGTTCAGTGCCAGGGTAAGTGTTTGGGTTAAGGTCAGGGTCAAAGGTCAGGGTTTAAAAAAAATTGGTATCAGTGTCAGTTAGTGTCAGTGTGTTTTATTTAAATAAAACAAAAAACAAAATGCGCACTATTGTTTCTGGGCTGTACTACGGGTACAAACAGCAAATAACATACACATATATGGTATCGCTGCGATCGTCAGGAGCTGAAGAATTTATTTTGGGTTATTCTTTGATGGTAGGTTATGGTAGTAACAAGAAACGCACAGCTAAATTTAAAAAAAATATTTTTTTTTACTATTTTGGGCAAGTTTTTCTTTGATAATAAAAAAAAATCAAGAGATATCCATTACCATTTACCACCAACTGAAAGACCAATTTGTCCTGAAAAAACAAGATATAATTCACCTGGATGTACAAAGTAGTTGTGATGATATGTACGGTTTTACTAACACATGTCAACGTTGCAAAATTGTGCTTGGGCATTAAGATTTGTTTTACCCTTAGGCGTGAAGGGATTAAGCAAGCACAGAAAATACCCGTTGATCCTGCCAGAGATGCAGTGTCCTTCTTACTGTCTGTATACCTCCCAACTTTCTGAGCCGGGAACGAGGGACACTTATTAGCAAAATATGTAGGCATAGGACACACCCCCTGCCACGCCCCCTTAGAGGAGTATTATACAAAAAAAATGATTAGTTAACATTTCGGGTAATCAAAGGGTTGCGTTCTGTGTTGTGTTTTACATAGTGTTCTGTGTGTGTTTTACTATGTAAACATGCTGCTTTGTATTGCTCTGCATAGCAGAGCAATACAAAGCAGCATGTCGGTGCTGGCAGGGGAGAGATCTGCATTGTTTACACAGAAGACTCTCCCCTGTCAGCTCTGCTGATGATCACCAGGTCCTGGCAGAGAAACATCAGCCGGGACCCGGTGATTAACATGCTGAGGAGCCAATAGCACCACGGGTAGGGAGCGCGTGCACATGCGCTCCTTACCTGAAAGTGCGAATCATTTATATATGGGCAGCACAATGGCTAAATGGTTAGCCCTTCCACCTGGCAGTCCTAGGGTCGTTGGTTCAAATCCCAGCCACGGCACCACCTGTCTGGAGTTTGCATGTTTTCCCTGTGCCTGCGTGGATTTCCTCCGGGTACTCCGGTTTCCTTCCACACTCCAAAGACATGCTGGTAGGTTAATTGGGGTATTAACTGAAAAAGAAGCTAAATATTTACTGATTAAACATCCGAAAATACCTACTATATACTATTTACCAAAAATACACAAAAATAAGGAGAACCCACCGGGGAGACCCATTGTGAGTGGGATAAATTCGTTATTTTCAAGAGTTGGTGAATATGTCGATACTTTTCTGAAAAGCATTGTTATGACAAATAGGGCTTTTCTGAGAGATAGTGGACATCTTATTAACATTCTGAAAGAATTGCATAATGTTGATAATTGTATGTTGGTTACTATAGATGTAGAATCTTTATATACTAATATCGATCAAAATGATGGAATTAATGCGGTAAAATGGGCCCTTAAACATAAATCACTCCTAAAAAGATCGCAGAGGAAATTTGTTGTTGAATTACTTGAGTTTGCGATGAATAATAATTTCTTTTGGTACAACAACACTTTTTTTCAGCAATGCAAGGGTGTTGCCATGGGAGCTAAGTATGCTCCCAGTGTGGCAAATCTGGTAATGGATAAATGGGAGGAAGAAAGTATTTTCAATAAATGGCCAGAGATGGCGCTATACAAGAGGTATATTGATGACATTATAATGGTATGGGATGGATCCAGAGAAAAGCTCGATTCCTTTATGGAATATATTAATATGAACCGTTATGGATTAAGATTCACTGTTATTAGTGATTTTGAGCAAATTAATTTTTTGGATCTGGTCCTATATAAAGATAATGGCCAAATTTGTACCAAAACTTACTTCAAAGAAGTGGATAAAAACAGCTATATACCTATTTCTAGTGGACATCATCCAAATTGGTTATATAGCACTCCAAAAAGTCAGTTTACTAGATTAAAAAGAAATTGTAGCGCTAATAAAGATTTCTTCGATCAATCTGAGGTGTTAATTGAAAGATTTATAGAGAAAGGGTATGATAAGACCTTTTTGATTAAAGAGAGAAATTCGATTAGTATTAAAGATAGGGAGACGCTTCTTGGAAATAGAAAGGCTCAATTGGGATTTGAAAATAATGTACCCTTTATCACCAACTATAATATGCAATATAAAAATATTGAACGAATTTTTAGGAAATATTGGCCCATTCTGTAAAAGATGATATACTAAATAAATTCCTATCTAAAACTCCTAAATTCATTTATAAGAAAAATAAGTCTCTTAGGATGAAATTGGCTCACAATGTCATCGAACCCCCAAAAAAGTTCGATCTGTTTCCAAATTTAAAGGGTTTTTTTCCTTGTAGGAAGTGTAAAGTTTGTAGGACTGTAAAAATTGGTAATAATAAAAAAAGAAAGTCATTCTGCTCTTCATTTTCCAAAAAAGAATATAATATTAAATCCCTGATTACATGCAATTCTACACATGTGATTTATGTTTTAGAATGTCCATGTCATTTGAGATATATTGGGAGAACTGGGAGATGTTTAAAAACAAGAATAGGCGAACATATAAGAAACATAGTAAAAGGATTTGATAAACATAGTGTATCCAAACATTTTAAATTGGTACATAATTGTGATCCGAGCTTACTTACCTTTTATGGGATTGAGATGGTAAAACCCCATTGGAGGGGCTCGGATTTGGTTAATGAGATTTCAAAAAAAGAGACGTTTTGGATTTATGAACTAAATTCCTTGCAACCATTTGGGCTGAATGTCAATATAGATTTGAATTGTTTTCTCACAAATTTTTAAATTTTTAATTTAAATTTTATGTTATTTTAAGTATATTTTCATATAGGCAATTGTTTAAGGATGATATATGGGAGACTGTATGCTTTTTGTACAGTTTCTGTATTATTTTTGTATTATTACTAGAGTTCCCCTTTATTTTTGCTTAATGTGTTACTGGCCCTTTAAGTTCCCTTTTTTGAAACATAGTCTTAGAGGGTACTGGCCCGTTAATGTATTTATTTATTTAATTTATTTATCATTATTGTTTCATTTAAATTTCCTTTAATTTTATTTTTGTTTCCTTGTTTTAAAGTTTTTTGCTTGTGATGGCAAATATATTGGATATATTGTATACCCTGTGTGGACTCCTGTCATCTATGGGACGGCTTGTTTTGCTTGATTCCCCATTGATGTCAGCTGTTCGTTTCCTGTGAGTGATTATTTAATGGAGTTGAGACGTCTCACATCCATCCGCTCCGTGAGGACGTCGATGACGAAACGCGAAGGGCGGAGCTTGATTGATGTGACGTCATTACGTTTTGGCTGCCAGCTATTGCGCATGTGCTGAGTAGCCAGGCCTGTTTATGTGATTGCTGTTATGCTGTTGATGCTGGTGTCGGCTGGGACACCTCTTGAGTAAGTGCAATGAGTACCTAATAAAGAAATTGGTTTTTATAATATTGCACCATGAAGTCTTTCTGTTTCTCTCGAGTGCTTGGCAATTCCCCCCATGGATACGATTGAAGGTGGTCTTTTATCTATTGGAGAAGTGGATTTCCGATTAATTACAAAGTTTTTCGTCCTGTTATTTCGATCGATGAGGATCGTTGTGTTGCAGAGTTTCCGTTTCTGAAGATATATTTATGGATGATCTACCATTATATTAAGGTTTTTTTTGGTGGAACTTTTTATTTTTATATTTAGACACTTTTTTTGCACAAAAGTTTTTTTGCACTTAAAAGTTTTTTACACATATTTTTTTGTGGTATTGGTATATATATTTTTTCTGGACTTATGATTTGATGATTTCATTCTATATATTTATATATTTATATACATTCACTAGCGCAAATTATTTATTAATTGGATCCTATCTAAATTGGTCCTAATATGTGTATGTATGAATGTAAGTTAAGGACCTTAGACTGTACGCCCCTTGAGGGTTAGGGACTGATGTGAATGTACAATATACATGTAAAGCGCTGCGTAAATTGACAGCAGTATATAAGTACCTGAAATAAATATGTATGATTTTGCACATCCCTGCCGCCCTGTAGCAGTACTTCTGCTCTAGGGTGGTCGGGAAGCGGTTAACCCCTTCCTGCCCGGTGTCATTAGTACAGTGTCAGTGCTTTTTATTAGCACTGATCAAGGTATTGGTGTCACTGGGGATGTCAGTGGCAGTTAGTTAGTTCTCACCCAGTGTCAGAATTCCCGCCGCAGTCCCGTAATAAGTCGCTGATCGCCGCCTTTACTAGTTAAAAATAAATAAATAAAAATTCCAGTATATATACCGCCATTTGTAAATAGTATAACTTTCACGTAAACAAATTAATTTATACATATTGGGATTTTTTTTAACAAAGACATGTAGCAGAATACATTTTGACCTAAATTTATGAAGAAATCGTATTTTTAAATTTTTTTTTACTGGACATGTTTTATAGCAAAAAGTCACAAATATTTTTTTTTCAAAATCTTTTTTTGTTTATAGCGCAAAAAATAAAAACCGCAGAGGTGATCAAATACCACCGAAAGAAAGCTCTATTTGTGGGGCGAAAAAAAATTACATAAATTTCATTTGGGTGCTGAAGGGAAATGTATGTCTTTTAGGTCTGTCATGTTGTTTTCCCCAACTCCATTTTATATATTGTACTAACATGTTGATTAATTGTTTTGTATTATACCCAGAATGAGTTAATGAAAATATGCTGTCAGTTATGTGTTACAGAATTATACTCACAGTATTCTTCTAGCTTAGCCTTGGTAGAGATGGAGATAGTATCCAATTATTTCTTTGTATTAACAGCACCTGTTTCTGTTATGATATAATTAAAAGTCAAATACTTCTGTCCCATGGGAAAATAATTGTTGGATACTTGTAACTGATTTCAAGGCCTGAGAAAGTCATGTTCACAGCCTTGACAAGTATCTAGCGAGATTCTATTGTATGTAGTAGATAAGTGTTTTAAAACAATTTAGAAACTCTACTTCTCATCACTTTTTGACGTCAATGTTGTCTTTTTGTATTCAGCCAATCAATTACTGACAACTCAGCTTTTTGATACTCTGTGCCCCCACCTTTCTTTTTTTCTGTTATATTAATTTCCTTCCCGATAATAAACTTGAGAGATTGATTTTACCTATCACTGTGTGTATGTGTATGTCTGTTGTCTTTCTCTTCTGAGATGAAGTCAATCTCCCCGACGCGTCCGTACCTGAAACCGACTATAAAGACTGATAGCCAGGGGCTATCGACAACCTTTCAATTGGAGGTCCCACCGAGATCGAGAGGTCAACCCGTTTGCGGTCACCAGGTAAGATAAACAAAATCTGTCTGTCTGTCCGGCTGTCCGTGGGCTCTGACTAAACTCTCGATCTCTGAATTGTGACAGGAGTATTCCGGGAATACTTCATTGAGTCTCCGGGAGACTCAGATAAGGAAAGGTGATTTATGTAGACGGGGTCTACATTTTAAATACCTAGACAGGGTCTAGGTACATTACATTTTAAATATCTAGACGGGGTCTAGGTATAAATTACAGAGTCTTAACTAGTCTGTTGAGGGTAACCAACTTTCTTTTCTTTGCTTCTATCATCAAATGCATAGAGTATAAGATAATTTGTTTATGCAAATAAGTGAACCCGGTTGGTAAGTGAACGGGTCGAAGTTATTGAAATAGAGTCAATATTTAAGTTCTTATTGTCTATCTTTTGTTGAGAGTGATAAGTGGTTATTTGTCACTAGACCCGTTGCGTACTGTCAGCTCCGTACTGTCAGAATATATCCCTCCTTCTCCAAAGAGGACGTGAATTTTTCCTTGCAGCTATTGCAGTACAGCAGCAAATCCAACCCACAGCCTCATCCCCTGTCCCAGTCCAGGACACGGTGGAAGACCAACCAGAACCCCCACCCAAGGAATTCCTGATTCCACACAGGATGAGGGAACTTTTTTTTTTTAGTGAAGGATTAAAAGAGATATCAGGGTCCCTATTAGTAGACTTGGCAAATAAAGCAGGAATAGATAAAATTTTCAGTCCCGGACAGGCAGGTAGAACCAGATACAAAGTGGCAACACAGATCAAGGGATATTCATTTCTCACTGTAGGAGACATGTTAATAATTAAATGTTTAGAAATAGAGGACATTGACTGTGTTATAAAACATTGTTCTGTTGGTGTTTGACATTCCGTCTTTTTTACAGCCATACCGTCTGATGCTGAATGTTTTTCAGTAATTAATTTAGCAAATGCATTTTTTAGCGTCCTTGTTGATGCAGAGACACAGCCCATTTTTGTTTTCTGTTTAATGCCTCAGGGTTTTTTGTAGATTTTTCTGTAGTCTACACAACTGTTCTCCAGGGCACTCTGAGGGGGTGGACACCGGACTATGGGTCAGTCCTGCTGCAGTACGCGGATATCATCTGCCTCTGCAGTCTCACTAAGGGGGCCGGCCTGAGGGATGGGGAGAGTTTGTTGAAATGTCTTTTTGAAGGTGGACACAAAGTGTCAAAGAAAAAACTACAATGGTGTAAAATAAGTGTTGAATATCTGGGTTTTGTGTTTACAAAAGGAGGAAAGGAAAGTCAGTCCAAAGAGAGCTGTGGCTCTCCTGAAACTTGCCCGCCCACAAACCAAGAAAGACATGCTCTCCTTTCTTGGAGCCATTGGTTACTGCCGCCAGTGGATACCTGACTGTTCCTATTATGATAAGTCACAACCCAGAGAAAATGTCAGAAATTGTTAAGTGGTCAGATGACATGGTTGATGCATATGTGTATTTGAAAAATGCAATGGTAACTGCCCCAGGCCTTAGCCTTCCTGACTATGTAAAAAGGTTTCATGTGTATGCAAGGGACAATTGTAAGACCATGGCTGGTGTACTCGCCCAAGAGCATGGAGGCAGACTTCGTCCTGTAGCTTTTTTCTCAAAAATGGTGCCAGTTCAGGTCCAAGGCATGCCTGCAGGTCTCAAAGTGTTGGCATTTTACGTTATGACTGTGGAAATGTCTATGTCATTCACCTTAGGACACCCTATGATATTGCACACTACACATAATGTAGCTATTTTACTAAGAAATATACACACTCAGCACATGTCCTCCCAACAACTCAGCGGATATGAGGTTATCTTGATGAGCAACCCCATGTTGCATATCAAGTATAGCGCAAACAACTCAGGTCCAGCAATGATCCTAAACGCATTGTTGGGTCTCAAATTGTCAAACGATCTGGGATTCGAGGCTCATGACTGTCTCAAATCCATTGAGGCTAATATTTCACCCAGACTAGATTTATCAAAGATTCCAATCCTAAATGCTGATGTTGTTTTCATAGATGGCTCCTGCACTAGGCCAAATGACAAATCTTTTTTTCAATCAGCCCAGGCTGCTGAATTGATTGTTTTCACTAGAGCATGTGAACTGTACAAAGACCAGTCTGTCACTATTTACACGGATTCTAATATGCCTATGGAACAGTGTATGACCATGGTGTATTATGGTTTCTCAAAGGCTACATAGGAGCTGATGGGAAAAAGATTGCCCATTCCCAGCTATTAGCCAATTTGCTCAAGGCTCTCACACTTCCCAAGGAACTTGCTGTCATACACTGCAGAGCACATACCAAAGGGGACGATGATAAAACAAAAGGTAACGCTCTAGCAGATTATGAAGCAAAAAAGGTAGTTCAACAACAATTTGCTTTACTGCAGATGCCCATTTTATGCCCCATCCTCCCAGATGATTTTCAATTGATCACAATTTTTTAGCAGTCAGCTTCCACAAAGGAGCTCGAAGACTGGTGCTACCCTATTTTACAGAAGAATCCAAAGACTGGATTAATCTGCAAAGAGGGGAAACCATGCATCCCACGGTGTAGCGCCCTGATATACATTGCACAATACCATGGGATAGGACATATAGGATGGAAGGCAACCCTAAAACAACTCCAAAAAGATTTTTATATCACAGGAATGGCGGAGTTAGTACAAGATTATGTAAAAAGATGCATCACATGTATCAGGAGTAACCCAAACAACCCAAATAAAGCCATGCATCAACACCTGCCTTACCCCCACAACACTTTTTACACATCTTCAAATTGATTTTACACACATACCCCAACAAAAGGGAAGACAACAACCAGCTTGTGTGGTCACAAATGTGTTTTCCCGATGGCAAGAAATGTATCCCACAAAAAGAGAACGATGTTATCCGCAAGTTTCCGTTTTTTTTACAGGAAAATACCCACCCGTTCCAGGCCAGAGATCGTATTGTGGTGAAACAGCTGACGAGAAACAGCAGGATTTTGCCTATGGACCAGAAGCTACGGTTGTAGCAGTAACCAGAACAGCAGTCCTCACTGAACATAGTTCTACCTGGATCCATGCTTCCAGAGCGAAGCTGGTTGAGAAAGGACCAGACCCAAGGGAAATAGGAAAGGAGGTACTAACGGGGGCAGAAAGCCCTGACCTCGAACAGGACAATCAAGGAAAAAGGGTACTAACGGGGGTAGAAAACCCTGACCCTGAAGAAGATGAACTGCTTCCCCAATTTTGGACCATGGTTCTGCCACTTTCTCCTGATCATACTGATTTTGTTGGCATCTTGCCATGGTGAAATGGTGATAATACAGGACTCAAGCTACACCATATTGTGGTATAATTCATCAAATACTGAGGTTGTCACCTTTATTATTGATTACTGCCAAAGTGTACAATGTCCCCATAACTCCCACTTATTCTGGTTGTGTAATATGTATCATACTGCACATGATGTTAGCTATGTATATATAGATGCCATAGGGGTACCAAGAGGGGTTCCAGACAAGTTCAAGGCCAAAAACCAAGCAGCAGCTGGATTTGAGTCTATATTTCTTATTGTCACCGTAAACAAGAACATTGATGGATAAATTATATTTATTGCAATCAACAAAGATTTGTTAATTATACTAGGGATGCCCTAAAGGGAACTGCTGAACAATTAGAAGCCATTCCACAGATGACATTCCAGAATAGGATAGCTCTAGATATGATCCTAGCTGAGAAGAGTGGTACATGTAAAATACATAGACACGGTAGACATTTGTTGCACTTACATTCTAGACAACACAGGCCCAAATGGCAAAGTCACATTAGCCATAAAGAAACTTGAAGACTTGTCTATAGAGTTTAAGAAGAATTCCAGCTTAGACAACTCTTGGGATTAGTATTTTGAGTGGTTCACTAGCTGGAAACAGACACTAGTACAGCTTGCTATTATTATCCTGATTATATTGATTACCATAGGTTTTGTGGTTTGCTGTATTCTCCCGTGCATTAAGAAGCTTATGAACAAAGGAATAGGTATGACTATGTATGAAGAAGTGATCCAAGAACAAACTGCCCCACTGAACCCAAAACCTAAAGAGTACCACAGTTATCTAGCCAAATATAAAAAGAAGCAGAAATAAAAATCATATATGTAAATAATGATTTTAAGAGGGGATTGAAGGGAAATGTATGTCTTTTAGGTCTGTCATTTTGTTTTCCCCAACTCCATTTTATATATTGTACTAACATGTTGATTAATTGTTTTGTATTATACCCAGAATGAGTTAATGAAAATATGCTGTCAGTTATGTGTTACAGAATTATACTCACAGTATTCTTCTAGCTTAGCCTTGGTAGAGATGGAGATAGTATCCAATTATTTCTTTGTATTAACAGCACCTGTTTCTGTTATGATATAATTAAAAGTCAAATACTTCTGTCCCATGGGAAAATAATTGTTGGATACTTGTAACTGATTTCAAGGCCTGAGAAAGTCATGTTCACAGCCTTGACAAGTATCTAGCGAGATTCTATTGTATGTAGTAGATAAGTGTTTTAAAACAATTTAGAAACTCTACTTCTCATCACTTTTTGACGTCAATGTTGTCTTTTTGTATTCAGCCAATCAATTAATGACAACCCAGCTTTTTGATACTCTGTGCCCCCACCTTTCTTTTTTTCTGTTATATTAATTTCCTTCCCGATAATAAACTTGAGAGATTGATTTTACCTATCACTGTGTGTATGTGTATGTCTGTTGTCTTTCTCTTCTGAGATGAAGTCAATCTCCCCGACGCGTCCGTACCTGAAACCGACTATAAAGACTGATAGCCAGGGGCTATCGACAACCTTTCAGGTGCAGCATTGCATGACCGCGCAATTGTCAGTTAAAGTAACGCAGCGCTGTACTGCAGAAAATGGCCTGGTCAGGAAGGGGAGTGAATCCTCTGGAGGGCGAGTGGTTAAACCCACAATTGCTTTGTTTTTTTTTACGTTTTTAAGTTTACAAATGCAGCAATTTAGAAATTGGATGAAAGGTTTAACACCCGGAAGAACTTTTTAAAAGATAAAAAGTGCATTTTATATACAACTGTGTAGTTCAGACCAAAATGAAGGACAAATGAGGAGGAAAGAGGGACAGAGGGACTTTGTTCCAATTCAGGGACAGTCCCTTGAAATCAGAGACAGTTGGTAGCGATGCTTCCTGTGATCTAGAAGAATATAATAATCATAATAATATCTTCCTTTTGAAACCTTCCAGGCCCATCAATCCACTAGGTAATGAAGAACTGGATAATGCCATCTCTAGGAGTTTCATGGCCAGGCTTCGAGAGGTATGGAAATAGCCTACACCTATAGTAAGGGCATTATCCAACCTTAGGCAATACTACACAGTTTGTTTTTATCTACAGACTGCCCCATTACCTGCATAGGCAGTTTTGGTGCTAAAAGGGAATTAACCATTTGCCTGGAGCATAGACAAAGGGGGAGATTTGCTAAAACTGGTTTGCTCGGAATCTGGTGCAGCTGTTCACGGCAGCCAATCAGCTTCCAACTTCAGCTTGCTCGATTAAGCTTTGACAATAAAACCTGGAAGTTGATTGGTTTCTATGCAGAGCTGCACCAGATTTTGCACCATGCAGTTTAGTAAATAACTTTACTACTGCACAGCAGAGCAATACAAAGCAGCATGTCGGTGCTGGCAGGGGAGAGATCTGCATTGTTTACACACAGGTCTCTCCCCTGTCAGCCCTGCTGATGATCACCAAGTCCTGGCAGAGAAACATCATCCGGAACCCGGTGATTAACATGCTGAGGAGCCAATAGTGCCATGGGTAGGGAGTGCACGCGCATTCTCCGCCTACCGAGAAGTGCAAATCATGTATATATGTGTGATTTTGCACATCCCTGCCACCCTGTAGCAGTACTTCTGCTCTAGGGCAGTCGGGAAGCGGTTAACCCCTTCCTGTCCAGTGTCATTAGCACACTGTCAGTGCTTTTTAATTAGTGTCACTGGGGTATATCAGTGGCAGTTAGTTAGTTCTCACCCAGTGTCAGAATGCCCGCCGCAGTCCTGCAGTCCTGCAATAAGTCGCTGAGTGCCGCCATTATTAGTAAACAAATTCTCCATATTGTGTAAAATGGATGTTTGATCCTGTCTTCTTTGATCCTCCCCTTATTTTACTGTCCCCAGTCCCTATGCCATAGTTGTAGCAGCAGTAACAAGTCTGAACATGCTCAGTTTGGTGTGTATTGCTAGAGAGGTCTTTTTTTTTTTTGGGGAGGGTGTATGTAGTTGGCACAGGGCCAATCAGCACTGTTCAGACAGAGGGTCAGGGGTTATGCAGCCTCATAGGATGGTCAGAGGAGAATTAAAACCCTCCTTCAAGATTAACCAGTGCTCTGCTGGACACTGATAGAAGTCACAAGACTGCTCTAACTGCTGATGAGAAAAGGCATTTAGCAGTTTGTATTTACTAAAATAATTGCATTTCCATGTTCTGTGTACTGTGGGAGAGCAGATATAGTGAATGCAGGGTCCAGGGAGACCGGATATAGTGAATGCAGGGTCCGGGGAGACCGGATATAGTGAATGCAGGGTCCGGGGAGACCAGATATAGTGAATGCAGGGTCCGCGGAGACCGGATATAGTGAATGCAGGGTCCGGGGAGACCAGATATAGTAAATGCAGGGTCCAAGGAGACCAGATATAGTGAATGCAGGGTCCAAGGAGACCAGATATAGTGAATGCAGGGTCCAAGGAGACCAGATATAGTGACTGCAAGGTCCGGGGAGACCAGATATAGTGACTGCAGGGTCCTGGGTTTAGGAACACTTTAAGTACCTTCATATTATATTTCTTTTAGTTTAGGGGGTTAAGCCTAAAACCTGGAATTTTAGCTATGAATACACTTTGTGCCGTGTTGGTCCTGGCATTTAGTCGCGGCTTGAACGTCAGTCTACAGAGGAAGTGAACCTCTCGAGAACTTTGCAATTCAGCACATTGCTCCGCCATGCCAGCTACATCTTAGTACCTGATGTGCGTGTAGTGCAAGGAATGTCAGGATTGTTGATTTTGGTTTCTTTTCCTGCACTGTAACATTGCAAAACCCATTGGGGAGCCTACATGGATATAAAACATTAACATTCAACTCCACTCCAAAAAAAAAAAAAACTATCATCCAAGTTAACTATATTTGTTACATGGATTTCCACAAACTCTGTTCCAGATCTTATAACCTGAACCTACTGAAAATTGGATGGCCGCAGAATCAAAAAATGTAAATCTCTGGTTCTGATTTTACTATAAATACACGACACAGTTGTGCATGAAATATTGCACTAGAGATCTGCACGATGGAAAAACGAGTTTTGTTTTGGATTTATTTGTTAAGTTAATCATTTTGTGTTGTCATATTTATTACTTTAGACTGATTTGTTTTCAGAATTCATTTCATATAGTCATTATTTTCAAATTGATTTGAAATTCGAATTTTGTAAGCTGGCTATATTCGTTCTATTTTATTCTGGTCTATTTTTTTTGTTTTCTATTCTATTCTAGTTTTTTACTTTCTATTCTATTTTATTCTTTTATAGTCTATTGTTTTATTTTCTGTTCTATTCTGATTTCTATTATCTTGTATTCTATTCTATTCCTTTATTTTATATTCTAGTTTTTCTATTCTATTATTTTATTTTCTATTCTACATTATTCTTTCTATTCAGTTCTATTCTATTCCTTTATTTTATATTTTCTATTCTTTTCTATTCCTTTATTTTCTATTCTATTCAGTTCAGTTTTGGGCACCAGTTTACAAAAAGGATATCGAGGTACTAGAGAAAGTGCAGAGAATGGCAACCAAACTGATAAGAGGCACGGGGGAGCTCAGCTATGAGGAAAGATTAGAGGAACTGAAATTATTCTCTCTTGAGAAGAGGAGATTAAGGGCTTGTTAACTAGAATGCAGTGCTGGAGAGCCGTGTTCCTGCGCAGCTTCCCACACCGCATTCCGATTGCAATGCCCTTGCGTTCTGCTTCGGGGTCAGTTCCAAGTTAACGACACCCTAAATACAGGTCGCAAATGCAGTAGAATCATCATCTTATTTCACTTTTATACATACTTACTGTATTTGTTGCAATATGTTTCCATTTTGAATTTAAATTTATTTTCAAATTCAAATAGTTTGTTTCATTATAATTTATTTCGGATTCCCTGAAATTCATTACTATTGATTCGGAAATTCGAATGCATCCAAATGTTCTAATAATGAAAATGTCAGCAGAATTGCGATTTGTAACTAAATGAATTGCACAGGTCAATATTGCACACCTGCCCCCCTTTAGATGTTAGTAGTCACTGCAAGCACTTTTTCTATTGGTTGAACTCGATGGACTTACTCATCATACTCAGATGCAGGCACAGGCCCCTTTAACTTCATTTCTCACAACTCACTGGATTCTTGGACATCATCAAGCTCAGATGTCTCAGATAATCAAGTGATGGCTTCCACTGTCAGAACTGGCATGAAGGCAACTGGGCCAAAGCCTACAAGCCTTTAGCATCTCCAAAAAACCGAGCTGCTGTGGGGAGCCCCTCCCCATTGCTATTAGAGTACTCCAATTCCAGTGGGGTGGCCCTTTTTCATTAGGGCCTTGGATCCCTCTTGCTGCTCATCTGTGTTACAAGACTTACCTTGGACTTCACTAAGAGGGGCACTCTGTTCATTTTGACCTGGACATCGGAAAGCCCAGGAACATGACAAGAGGGACCCTGTGGTGGCCTATTACTGTTGCTTGTTTTCTATGCAAACTGGAATGAAGATTGACAGCAAGAGACCAGACTGTAGGAAATTCCTTTCAAAACTCATGGATCAGTTGGAAACTCTATCCTAACCTCCAGAGAGGGAGCCTCCATTAGACCCAGAGGACTGCACCTACCTATCCCACTAAAGGGAACTCTGGAGTATCCTGATAACAACCAGGTAACACCTTAGGATCCATCTACCCACAGAGGCACTAGATTCCTGCCATCACCCCACGATGACCATTTGATGACATCAGGATAAATTTATAACGCGCATTTACTTGCGCTTTCTGGTGAGTGCGCATTGCTTATACACCTATATTTACCTTCTCCGGGAAGTCACAGGAGTAACGAGCACCTTGGTCACCTGATGAACTTATTTATGATTTATTATGATCAGTGAAACTTGATCTTATTTTATGTTTATCATTATACGCTACTTTTATATATTTATATCTTTCTTAGCGCCGCACATCACCTTTATACTATTCATTTCAGGGTTATTTTGGCTACCTTGTGCTTGGCTGCTTTCACTTTTAAAGTGATTTGTGCGCTCACATTTACCTATTTTACACATCGTTACACTCAACCACCAAAATAAAGTTTTATCTGTCTCAAAAAAATGCTAAAAAATTCATATGGCTACAGTGTTGCATGACCGCGAAATTGTCATATTGTAACTCAAAGTGTGATAGCACTGAAAGCTGAACATTGGCCTGGACTGGAAGGGGGTGAAAGTGTCCGGACTTGAAGTGGTTAAATCTTCCTTCATAGACATAAAATGTTGGCTTCAGTCATGGTGATGGGATCAAGATGCCTTGATTGAATTCAACGAACAAATAGGATCTCCTTTAACGAAATTGCAGATTTTTTTCCAATTTGCTCTTTTAGTAAACTGTATTGAAAGTGGTAATTTATTGCTCAGTATCAACTTCACATTCTGCTGAACTCTGGTGATCAATCAAATCCATGGGAGGTACATTTCTTTGTTTCCAGTAAGTTACTTAGAGGGGTACTTGCTACGCCTGGTGACTCAAAAATGTTTGAAATTGACCAAAAATTGCCATATGTTTGGGCAGCCTTATAGTGTGCATGAGTGTAGTAAGGACAGTTGATTATAAGCTCGTTTAGTGTGTGTAATTATGGAAATGAAAACAAATGGGTTTAGAAGTGTCTGTTAAAAAATAGTATTTTTGGGGGTGGAAGAGTTACTAGTTTTTGGTCCATCGTTTGGACTTCAATTGAAACAGCTGAAAAATGTGTCTACGGGACCTACAAGGTAACATTCCGTACTATTGTACATAAAAACACACGTGCAAGTGTCAAGGTCCTACCTTTCCTCAGACCTTGTGCTGCTCCATGTGCTGGCATCCATCTTAGGTGTCTGCAAAGCATTGTGGGATCCTTTATGCTTTCAGCCCTCTGTGGCTCCTCCCCCAGGAGGTGGTGGCTTATCACATATAAGTCTGCTGTTTGTGGCTGTCCATTGCATTCGTGTCCTGTCTGTTGCACAACAGCAAGCTCCTGTTTAGCTACTCATTGCTTTCCTGGATACCGACTCGGCTTTGGCTAAGACTCCTCCTGGCTTCTGACCCCGGCTCTGGCGACCATTCTTCCTGGCTCCTGATCCCGGCTCTGGCGACGATTCTTCCTAGCTCCTGATCCCAGCTGTGGCGACGATTCTTCCTGGCTCCTGATCCCGGCTCTGGCGATGATTCTTCCTGGCTCTTGACCCCGGCATTGGCTACGATTTCCACTGTTGGACTTGCATAGACTCTTGTCTTATTTTTTATATTAATAAACCTACCTATAATTGCACCTCCTTGTGTGTCTGGCTCCTCACTCCCTGACAGCAAGCATGCAAAAACAATATGCCTCTACATAGCTTGGCTATGCTCACACTAGGGCTGTCCATACATTAGTAGAACTTTGTACAAACGTTCATACAAAAATTCTCATCACAAAAACCTTTCTTACCATCAGCTAATTTAGTAGTAAAGCTTTTAAAGCGGAGCTTCAACCAAAAAAGGAAGTTCCACTTTAAGGCCTCGTCCCCCGTTCCTCCCTAAGGATTGGCACCTTTGGGGAGCTGGTACCCGAATTTGACAGGTACCTGCTCACACTTCCGCTGCGATCGCCTAGGCGATCAGAAGTGGAAGTTGTCCTCCCCTCCTTCCACCCGAAGTCTTCTGGGACACGTAACCTGTCCCAGAGGACTGCGGGACCACTCACAATGCGCAGCGTTGCTTGTGCATGCGCAGTGGGCACCCGGCTGTGAAGCCGCAAGTTGTCACACCCGGGTGCCCCACACTTAAGATGCCGGTGCTGGGGATATAGGACTGCCGGTGAACCCAGCTGCGACGACGGCACCGCTGTATCCTAGGACAGGTGAGTGACTGTTTTTCAAAGTCAGCAGTTTTTGTAGTTGCTGACTTTTATTTTTTTTCACAGGCGAATGGAGCTCTGCTTTAATAGTTAGACTAGATGTGCTATTTGAATGTCATCCCAGATATGAGTACAATATCCACTTGAGGACCAAGCTTATTCTGACACTTCTCTCCTACATGTAAAAGTCAGTGCTTTTTTGCTAGAAAATTACTTAGAAATATATATATATATTTATTTATTTATTTTCAACAGAGGCCCTAGAAAATAAAATGAAGGTCATTGCAATTTTTTTATGTCACAAAGTATTTGCGCAGTGGTTTTTCAATCTCAATAAAAAAAAAACCCACATTAAACAAAAAAACACAATATATAACCCATTTTTTTTTAAATATGAAAGATGAGTAAACAGATTCCTAACATGTCATGCTTTAAAATTGCGTCAAACTAGGGTACTTTAAAAAAATCTAAATTTTTAAAGGTTACCTTTGTGGTAGAAATAAGCAGTGACAGGTCCTCTTTATGGTGAAATCTGGGGTCAATAAGACCTTACATCTCTCCTTCACAATGGAAAGCATTAGGTAAAAAAAAAAAAATATTGGCATTGTTTACATCGGGCCGGAACTGGAAATGACGTCGCTCTGGTCCTCCTAGGCCATAGAGATGAGCAGAGCCCATCTTTCCTCTGCTCATCTCTGTGGCCAGCCACTGCCAGCACTAGATCAGTTCCTGGGCTCACTGATCATCCAGGTAAGCTTGATAACCACCGAAAAGTGACGATGAGGGATGATCCCTCCCACTTCTTCTAAGAGTGATCCAGCAGCTAATCTACCACTCAGATCACTTTTACAGAAAGACCGGCACCTGAACAAAATTTTAATACCGGGGATATGGCATCTAGCTGCACCCATAACCCTGGTATTAAATGTATAAATAATGACGTATTTTCCCAGTTAGGCGGTTGGCAAGTGGATATGTACGAATTATACAATGTTTCCCAAACAAAAACCACATTCACCATTAGAATTTTGTTTGTTTATTTATTTCAGGTACTTCTATAGCACCATCAATTTACGCAGCGCTTTACATATATATTGTACATTCACATCGGTCCCTAACCCTCAAGGGGTGTACAATCTAAGGTTCCTAACTCACATTCATATACAAGGGCCAATTTAGACAGGATCCAATTAACCTACCAGCATGTCTTTGTGGGAGGAAATTGGAGTACCCGGAGGAAACCCACACAGGCAAAGGGAGAACATGCAAACTCCAGGCAGGAGGTGCCGTGGCTGGGATTTGAACCAACGACCCTAGTACTGCCAGGCGGAAGTGCTAACCATTTAGCCACTGTGCTGCCCTACATTCCAGAAAATGTTTCCATCCTGCTCCTTTTGACTGCGGCCAAAACTGAACAACAATTTGACTCCAGTAACCATTTGAAAATTGTAACGCACATCCCAAAAGCAAAAATTTCAGTACAAAATTCTATTAGTGTCTGGCCAGCTTAGGTGTGACATATCCCCACATATCTCAGAGAGCAGCAGATGTTCCTTCTCACTCCCATTCTAATCTGCTAGCCCTGTACTATCCATCAATCAAATGCACCCATGATACATCATCGGGGTGTGAAAAGTATTGTTTATTTAATAAAGGTTTATCTTTCACACAACAATCTGGTTCCTCTAATCTCTAACACAGATCAGGTAGCTCCTCCACCCACTCCTGGTCATCCATATACTCTTCCATCCGTTTTTTTTTTTCCCACTGAATTTATTTGAAATTGTGGGCAGTTTTTACTAGCTGGAGCTTCCATTACACTTTACAGGAGTCTCGGGTCAAAAGTGCACTTTGTGTAAAAAGTAACAAGGTAATATCAGATGGTGTCCGTGTGAAAGGTGCCATCACCCCGGCCATCAAACACATATGGAGAAATAGAATTCAGCTCCTTGCTTTATCTTAGGCCCAGCTATCGCCATTAATCTCATGGACAATTATCGTTAAAAAGACTTTTTGTTTAAAGCAACTCGTTGTAAGAAAAAAAAGCATACAATTTTTTAATAATTTTAGACTGTAAGCTATGAGGAGCAGGGCCCACCTAACCCTCTTGTCTTAAATTGTATTGTGACTGTATTGACTCCCTGTATATATTGTAAAGTGCATACAAACTGCTGTCACTATATAAATCCTGTATAATAATAATAATAAAATCACCCCATAAAAGTAGAGATGTAATATTTGCCTGTTCTGTCAGTGAGTCCGGTCTTCACAAGCTACGCTAACTGAAGTATCTTCAACATCTGACAACATTTCAGGAGTGCCAGACACCAGTGAAGCCTGGTGTCATACAGTACCTTTCCTGGGAATGCATCTGGCTTCTGTCCCGCCTTAGGCTCCATGTACACGGGGCACTTCTGAATGATGGAAACTGGCTGCTGGAAAATATAGGTTAAAAAACTATTGTTTAGCCACGTTTGCATACCACGTTTCTGAGCATTTCCATTTTAAAGATAACCACAGGAGACCTTCCAAAATGCCCAGAATGCACTAAAAAACAGTAAAAAATTAACTATTTCAGACATTTTGAGAGAAATAGAGAGAGCAGAAGCAGAAAGAGCAGTATTTGTTGAGATTAGCCGTCTTTTTTTTTTTTTTTTGTGGTGTTGGATGTGTTCCAGCTCATTTCTGTGCAGAAATTATTGCAGCAGTGTCTAAACCTCATGCGAAACCTCAAAGTATGGTGTACCAGGTCCATTTGAGTACCGGAAAAATGCTTTGCGTGCATTTTTCATGATGAAAAAGGGCTCTGGATAGCATCTGGAAATGGAAGAGTTAAAAAAAATTTCAAAACGCTTATATACATGGTTAGCCACGTTTACAAGCGTTTGGCGTTTGAAATGCTGATAAAATCTACTCCTGAACACAAGTTTGGTGCGTTCAAAAAAACGACTGTAAACTCAACTGCCTGTAAACGAAGATGTGTACATGGACACATAGGAAAACATTAGGGAGAGTTCAGGGGCTGCTGAAAAAAAAACAGAAAAGCTCCTAAACGTGAGTTTATCAGCTGCAGTGTACATGGAGCCTTAGAATGTTAAGTTGTTACAACATTCTCCTCCTGCCAGTAGGGGGAGACCCAGGCCGCTTCAAGCCTATAGACGTTTATACCAAGCATTTGAGGTGCTGGGAGATGTAGTCCATGGCGATGGCCATGTCATAGGACTAAAGTTACTCTGAACTACAAATCCCTATAGCCTGTGCAGCAGAAGGAACCATTTATACAGTGTTCTGTTCCCTGGAAAAGCCCACTCTCTCGGTCCCACGAATCAAGAAGTTCAGACCTGTTTGGAGTGAACAGACCTGTGTGGCGGTCAAAATTTTATGGGTCCAGAGCGTTCAATCCACTGGTTGGTGTGGTTACATTCATCACATCCACTGTTCTGCCTGCAGATTAGAGACCTGCTGAGTCTCCAGATTGCTGAACTATCAAGAAAGTTTGCACTACCTCGGAGTCTACCTGCAAGGGGGCCCCCTTTCACCACAATACTACAATGTTTCCTGAAGAGTTGGTGAGCGGGCCATCGGCCCACCTGCACTTAACATCTGATATACTGCTGAGAGCAGAACCTTGACTACTTTCCTCTCCCTCCTGTCTAATCAGACACCTCATGGACTGCCATCTTAAGGCACAATTATAATACAGTTTGCCAAGCATTCTACGGGTTAGTGAGTGTTGGCACAGTACAGTGAAAGGAGAACAATACTATCGCTTTTACTTCCTGCAGGATACAATCTCCATTATCAGTGCCCCAACAGTCACCTACAGGGCCCCAACATTAGCCGGCAGAGATCCATTCTAAAGACTACCCCTCATTTTAACCAGTCTAGGCTTAGGCAAGCCGCTTCCAGCTTATGCAGGCCATGAAGATCTGTTCCCTTGTTACATACAAAAGACCACTTTATTGCCTCATGTGTATTCAGGGTGGTGTTGCTAAATGCTGATCTGAGCTATTGTATCAACTGGTTACCTACATGTTGTTCAATTTACTGCTTCTGTCACGTCCATTGCTCACACAGAGTGCTAGCTTGGGTAATAGTAATTGAATTGGATTGTATTTGTCTGACAATCACTTTGCCAACTAATACTCAATACATTTACTGCTTTAATGGTTCTTGTGTCTCTTTGTAACAGTGGAATACAGAGTGCTGAGAAAACTGCTGTGTACTCAATATTCCATTCAAAGAGGAAGCAAAACCATATGTGTCAATAGGGTAGAGGCCTGTGTAGTGAGTGGCAAAGAACAGAGAACCTGTCTTTATCAACGGCTCCTTCGGGTGTGGTGCTACATCTTTGTCCCCCACTGCGCACTGGTTCCACCCAATGGCTGCTATGTCACTGCTCTATTCCTGCAGGGGCTGCACTAAGGTACTGCCTGGCAGGTGGAACCACAAAAGGGGATGTAGGAGTCTGGCACACCAAGTGGCTTCATCAGGGGGATGTGATTGGATGTTCACTTCTTTATATAAATCAATATGGGTGAAGTGAACGTCCAATCGCATCCCCCTGATGAAGCCACGTGGACCTGTGGCGTAACGCGTAGGGGAGGGGCTCTGACGTCACAACTAACCCGGGACGGGGAGTATAGGATGTGTGCTGCGCACACAAGAAAGATATTGTGATTTTAAAAAGTGCTGATTGATTTTAACAAATGTGAGTGCAATATTGGGCACAAAATGAAGGGTATTTTAAAGGATAAGGCACTATATTCCCTTTTTTTTCCATATAAACGCTGAGAATCGAGGATACAATTGGGGAGAGGGAGGAGAAAATTCGAGTTTAAGGAGGGAGAGATCCCTGCAGGGATACAGGCACAAGAGGAGAGGAGGATTAAGAAGCCCATAAGGGATATCCACCATCCATGATATGATGCACCAAGAGATCAAAATTTGGTTCCAATTGTGAACAAAAAGCGAAGTGCACCTAATTATTAGGCTTATAAGGAGGTGAGCGCATAGAACAAACACTTTAAGGATACACAGAAGTTTCTGAATAACACTGCGGATCACACCACTGTTTTATTTTAGGACTGTCACCATATGTATTTTCAAAACAGAGACTTATGAATTGTTTATATCATTTTATTTATTTATTTTTTCACAAATTCTTTGACTAGATGACACAGATGATTGATGTGCATGCTTTTTATTGAATGAAATATTCATATTGAAAGGATTACTAATTTGAATATTTAATATATTTGGCACACAGCACAAATAAGTTGAAAACCAAAAAAGTTGAAATTGTGATATAGCACTTAAGTGATCTTTTTATATATTATTTATGAATTTTGGAGTGCGACATTTTTGATTATTTAAGTATCTGGGAGCTGACCTGCAGAGCCCTCAGCCGTGACCTAAGTTAACCTGGCTGACTTATCCCAGGCTTCTACTCAGCCTCTATCTAAAATACTATCGAGCTCCCCCTAACTAGATGGGCGCTACATATACATTACCATACCTGCTTAGACCCTGTCTATACAGACAGTATGCTTGCCTGTTGACTTGCCACCATCTGCAGCTTAAAGTGATATTAAAGGCATTTTTTTAAAAATAACAGACATGTTATACTTACCTGTTCTTCTACCTGCACCTGCCTCTCCCTCCTGCCAAGCGCCCCCCACAGCAAGCAGCTTGCTATGGAGACACTCAAGAAGGCTCATTCCCGAGCCACTGCTCTGTGTGTCCATTCACACACACAGAGCCGTGGTTTGGTCCCGCCCCATCTCTCTCCTCATTGGCTGCTCGCTGTGATTGACTGCAGCATGAGCAAATGGCTCTTGATGCTGTATCAGTCAATAAAGAGGAAGAGTCTCCGTAGAGCCGAGGCTCTTGTACACACCATGGGGCTTAGGTAAGTATTTTTGGGGGGACTGCTGCACACAGAAGGTTTTCTAACTTTCATGCATAGAATGCATGATTAAGCAGAAGCATACTCAGTAAACAAGCCAAAGGTTGGTAACAAGTGGTTACAGGCTGGGATTAAGCAGAAGCATAGTCGAGGAACAAGGCAGGTCAGTAACAAGTGGTAGTAAAGATACAGTTGGCAGTAAGAGTAACAAGAGCAAAATATTCACTGAAAAAAACACAATAATCTGGCAAACAGGAAGGCATGGAAGTTCATGGGAGGAGAAGGAGGTTCAATGTTCAAAAGAAACAAGGGTCAAGACTGGACTGTGTAAGGAATTGTCCAGCATCCCAGGTAGCTTAGCAAAAAGCCAACCGGTTCCTCCACAGGTTGGTAGGGGTTCCTTGAGCTATTTCTACCTTTCAGATAAGTAACCACTAACACCAGTGATCTTTTTAGCTGTTTGTAAGAGAAGGATTCTTCCCACTGACCATCACACTAATGTACAGTGATCTGTAGATCTAGTAGCAGGGGTTCCCTGAGACTGGACTTCCTTCAAGGGTTCCTCCTTATTTAAAAGGTTGAGAAAGGCTGGTCTATCATAATCAAGATGCTCACAGGAGGAGAGTGATGACATCATCAATCTGCTGCTGCTCAGGGGTGGGTCCTAGACTGGGCCATATTCACTGCAGTGTAGGCTGCAGGGAGGTCCACTACTTGGCTCTGCTATGAGGCAGGATTTCCTGGATCACAAGACTGGCTGAACACATTTACTAATCGTTTGGCACAGTTGATATAGAAGTGTTCATTTATACAGTACAGGGCACTCACTATATTATAGAAGAGACAAGCAAACATCAACAGTACCGCATTGGGATCGGTATGTGGGATAATGTCACGAATAAGCTCCGTACAAGGCATTTCATTGCCATGGAATGTCTTCAGGGGACAGAAGAGACTTCTGGTCTAACACAGTCAAGCTGCTCACAGGAGGAGAGTGATGACCTCATCAATGTTCTGCTGCTCTGGGGTGGGTCTTAGACCAGGCTGTATTGCTTAAGTGCAGTGTAGGCTGCAGGGAGGTCCACTACTTGGCTGTGCTACGTGACAGGATTTCCTGGATCACAAGACTGGCTGAACACATTTACTAATTGTTTGGCACTGTTGATATAGAAGTGTTCATTTATACAGTACAGGGCACTCACTATATTATAGAAGAGACAGGCAAACATCAACACTACCGCATTGGGATCGGTATGTGGGATAATGTCATGAATAAGCTCCGTACAAGGCATTTCATTGCTAAGGAACGTCTTCAGGGGACAGAAGAGACTCCTAGTCTAACACAGTCAAGCTGCTCACAGGAGGAGAGTGATGACCTCATCAATGTGCTGCTGCTCTGGGGTGGGTCTTAGACCAGGCTGTATTGCTTAAGTGCAGTGTAGGCTGCAGGGAGGTCCAATACTCGGTGTGCTACGTGGCAGGATTTCCTGGATCACAAGACTGGCTGAACACATTTACTAATCATTTGGGAGAGTTCACGTATGTCAATTGTGTGTTTAACTGTTTTCTTGGAGCACAAGCCTGGGAAAACACAGCTGCAGGAAGCGCAGCATGCTTATTACAACAGAGCTAACTCACAAACACATTCCCATTTGTGCCAAAAGAAAACGCCTTGCCTGTCTATCCATTTGCCCAGCCCTGCTTGTATATTCAAACAATAGGTAAGCTCCTTCCATCTTGTTATTCTACCCTCAGCATACCGGCCCCACTCCACTCCTTCCTAGGAAGACGTTCTTGCAGGACTTCCTTAACCTTCTGCCACTAATCTCCGTTCTTCCATCATCCCGCAGATCTCAGCCATTTGACATTTTCCTTTTAATTTTGTCAATTAAATAAAAAGGAACCTCTGAGCGGGGAACGAAACCTGTAATGATCTTTCTTCAATGTGGTCTTTATATTCCTCCTCATGCTGGACACTTGTAAAGGAAATCTTTGTTTTCTTTGGCAGTGGCCCTCATTGCCAATTACTATTCTGAAATTATTGCTCATTTTGAGCTCAGCGTAATACAATAGTATCTTTTTCCTTTGCTGTAAATGACATCCGGTGGAGCTGGCCCCATGCCTGTAATTCCATTTATTACACAAAATTTTCCCAAATAGGTTATCTCCTGGCTGTGTGCTTTAATTAGGCTTCAAACCCCTTCCTCCTGCAGCGGTTCTGAGAGGTCCAAAGTTTACTACTGAGGGAAAATATGTGGAGAAAAATATCCTTCAGTGAGGAATATTCATCTGTCTGCCGCCCAGGAAGGACACTGTACCTAGTCATTTAAAACAGAGTTCCAGACAAATAACCAGGTAAAAAAATGAATAGCTGATTTAAATTATAAAACACAAAACCATTTTTTTTGCAGCAATTTTCACCTTTAAGCCAGAGATGTACACTGCAGTACTTTGTTTCTGTCACTAGATGTCCCTAATTTGATGACCAGCATCATTCAACCCACTACCTCTGAGCCCAGGTCATCCTGGACTTTCCCCCAGCCTGTGATGGGTCAGTGAAAGGTGAAGCAGCATAGTGATGGGACCTCTGTTACTCTGCTCTCTCCTCCTATCAGTGTGTTTCTTGTCAGCACAACTTATTGGCTCCTTGTACTGCTTCTCCTTCTCGCACTCTAAGCTCTGCTGTTCTGGGGTTTGCAAGAGGCTGATACCAGGTCAAATTCAGGCACTCGGTTTCATTTAAAAATACATTTAATGATGTGATTACAGAGCTACATGAATTCATGTCTTTTATTTTTGCTTAGAGTTCAGCTTTAAACTATCATTCATAGAGTCAATTCATTAACCCCTTCCCGCTGACGCCTTCTGCCCCTTTAACAGGATCTAAATGCCAGGAGGAGGAGGTGGGCATTCCAATCATGTGGCCGCCACTACGCAACAGGAGCTCTCCGCTTGTTACTGTGCCTAGGTACTAGGTCAGCGGTAAGTGGTTAAAACATCATTCCATTTTTATTCCAGCAGTATAGGTATATACATTTTGATTTGGTATCAGTGTTTACAAACCTCTTTACAGCAGAACTTGGACTGGGAGAAGGAAAGCAGCACAAGAAACCTTTCCAGACGAGTCTGTGCTGTGTGCTAGAACTGCATACAAAGGAATACTGGTCTCTTCCAATATATACTTCATCTGTGTATGTATCAGCTTTAAATGGAACCTGTCTGAAAGGCAATATGTGCTGGTATTCCTTGCCTGTTAAATGCTTCAATAAGGGGGAGAGTGTTAATTTTCTTCTTCTGATTGTAAGCATCAACATTGAAAATTTTACTGCTCCCTCAATTTCAATGAGATCAGTGGAAAAGCTCCCCCTTACATTGATGGTCAGTGCAGACGTTCCCCCTTACATTGGTTGTCAGTGGAAAGAACATCTTTTACATTGGTGGTCAGTTAATGGGAAGAATGTCCCTTACATTGGAAGTCAGCGTCTTACATTTGTAGTCAGCAGGAAGTCAGTTAGGTTGGAGATCAGTGGGAAGAATGTTGGAGATCAGTGGGAAGAATGTCGCTTACATTTTCATTCAGTGGGAAGAATATCCCTTACGTTGGAAGTCAGTATGATGAATATGCCCATACATTGGTGGTCAATGGGAAGAATGTCCCTTACATTGGTGGACAGTGTGAAGAATATACCGTACCTTGGTGGTCAGTGGAAAGAATGTCCCTCACATTGGAAGTCAAAGGGAAGAATGCCCCCTACATTGAAAGTCAAAGGGAAGAACGTCCCTTACATTGGTGATCAGTAGGAAGAATGTCCATTATATTGGTAGTCAGTGGGAAGAATGTCCCTTACATTGGTGGTCAGTAGGAAGAATGTCCGTTATATTGGTAGTCAGTGGGAAGAATGTCCCTTACATTGGTGGTCAGTGGGAAGAATTTCCCTTACATTGGTGGTCAGTGGGAAGAATGTCCCTTACATTTGTGGTCAGTGGGAAGAATGTCCCCTACATTGGTGGTCAGTGGGAAGAATGTCCCTTACAATATTGGTCATTGGTAAGAATGTCCATTATATTGGTGGTCAGTGGGAAGAATGTCCCCTACATTGGAAATCAGAGGGAAAAACGTCCCTTAAATTGGTGGTCAGTGGAAAGAACGTCCCTTACATTGAAGGTCAGAGGAAAGAATGTCCTTTACATTGGCAGTTAAAGGGAAGAATGTCCCTTACATTGGAAGTCAGCGTCTTACATTGGTGGTCAGTAGGAAGTCAGTTAGGTTGGAGATCAGTGGGAAGAATGTTGGAGATCAGTGGGAAGAATGTCCCTTACATTTTCATTCAGTGGGAAGAATGTCCCTTACGTTGGAAGTCAGTGTGAATATGCCCATACATTGGTGGTCGATGGGAAGAATGTTCCTTACCTTGGTGGTCAGTGGGAAGAATGTCACTTACAATGGAGGTCAGTAGGAAGAATATCCCCTACATTGGAGGTCAGTAGGAAGAATATCCCCTACATTGGAGGTCAGTGTGAAGAATGTCCCTTACTTTGGAAGTCAGTGTGAAGAATGTCCCGATACGTTGGTGGTCAGTGGAAAAAATACCTTTCTTAGACGTTCCAGAAAAGATTATTGATGTCATTGGTAGTTTATCTGAGTGGCATTAATTGCTCAGACAACCCCTGGCAACCTCTGGGGGAACCCAATGGTTCCATGGAGCTGGGGTGGACTGACAACTCATGGGGCCCCTGAGCAATAGGGGATCATGGGGCCCCTGTGTCCTTGCCCAAACTCAAAAAAGCCTATGAAAAAGGTACCAGGGGCATCTCATGGGGTCCCCTACTGACCCCGGGCCCTCGGGCAGTGCCCGAGTTTCCAAATGGTCAGTCCGCCCCTTCCATGGAGCCATGTTTGAGAAGGGCTGCAGTAGCAGTTACACCCTGTAACACCGGACCTGCCCTGAGCTATATTTCTTGTAGCTGCATTACATTTTGCTCAAATGCTAGCCAGAGCCAGCTAAGAACTAAAAATTCCTATTTTCCTTAGGCAGTTTATCTAAGTTGCCCTCTATGTAAGATGTACTTAGCGTAGTACTTAGTGTAGTGAGAATTTCAGTAGTCGTGCTGTTTAATATTGTAGTCAAGCTTCCAGGCGTAGATTTGTTTAACCATTTCACACATCCTCAATCATGAAACGTCTGTTCCTAAGCACTCGGATCCAGGAAACAACATAACTCATACAACACAGCCTCCAAGTACAATGCACAAGTCTGTAGTGGCAGTGACCCCAATCACCAGCAATGGGAGAGCGGGCTCAATCATCCAGGATAGGTGAAGCAGAGACAGACTCGCATGTTATTGTAACATTTGGTTACATTAAAGAGGCATTGAAGAAAAATCCAGACCTTTTCTCGGAGAGCATGGAAGAATATTCCTCGGATAAAATGCTTCAAAGGCGTGTTGTTATAATATTTTGTTTAGAGAGTAGAATTGAAGTTTTTATGCGTGTCTTGCTGTTGAGAGTAAATACCGTGTTACACGAGAGGTGATCACATTTCCATAACACGCCATCATGCATGACTGCAAGCCTTTGTGGATGGCCACCTTTTCCCACCAGACTTTATTTTAGAAGTCTGCAGAAAGTTTTGAATTTAAGTGATACCCTCTGTTGGCTAACTTAAAGTGGACCTTTCAGTAAATTACAAATCTGCATGAATAACGCTCTGATATGCCCCCATATACAGCAACAGTATCATTTTAAAAGACAAAATCAGCATTTTTATCATTATAAATTTGTCCTGGAGATCCATTCCAGTGGTGTTGCCTAAGCCGAGATGATGCCATCAGTCTGCTGCAGACAGGAGGGGCATTTCCTCAGTCTAACCTCCCTCAGTGATCAGACTGCAACATGGTAACTTTGCAGCAAGTCACAAGCTGAGAGGCTAGAACAGGGGCTGATCTGTGTCAGGTGTTTGTGAACACAAGAGCTGCATAGGCACCTGGGTTTTTATGTTTTCATCTCTGCTCTGCTATCCAAGTCCAGGAAGTAAATGACCTTGGATGATCTCAGAACAAAGATGGCTCTAAATTCTTGATGAGAAAATCATATGAAGGCATTGTCATGGAGAAGTAGTGTGATCTCTCTAAAACAGCGGTTCTCAACCTGTGGTTCGTGTCCCCTTTGGGGGTCGAACAACCCTTTCACAGGGGTCTCCTAAGACCATCGGAAAACACATATTTCCGATGGTCTTAGGAACCGAGACACGGCTCCTCTATCAGTCTCCAGGCGGGTCTGCCCACATGCAGATACGTCCACATTTCCCTGGACCGCGTGTGTGCGCGGGATGACATGCTGCCCCTGTCATCTGGCCACATCCCCGGGATCACTCAACAGCTCTGCCTCCTTGCCAGTGATTGGCCGCCGAAACTGTAGCTCAGGAGAGGCACACAGGCGGCCAATCACCGGCGAGGAGGTGGAGCTTGGAGAGGAGGAGCCAAGCAGCAGCGCGAAGAGCAAAGAAGATCGAGCGGCCAGAGAAGGAAGACAGCTGACAGGTAAGTGTCTACAGCGTGCAGATGGTGCTGCTGCAGCCAGGTATGCTGGCTGTAGATGGGAGAGGGAGGGAGCGAGCCCAGGCTGGAGCAGGAGTCAGCAAGGTAAGTATCATTGGTGTCAGTGGGAGGAATAGTGCCCCATCATTGGTGTCATTAATATCAATGATGGGGCACTATTCCTCCCACTGACACCAATGATGGGGCACTATTTCCCCCCCCCACTGACACCAATGATGGGGAACTATTCCTCCCCCCACTGACACCAACGATGGGGCACTATCCCCCCCACTGACACCAATGATGGGGCACAATTCCGCCCCACACTAGTATCAATGATGGGGCACTATTCCTCCCACACTGACACCAATGATGGGGCACTATTCCTCCCACTGATACCAATGATGGGGCACTATTCCTCCCACACTGACACCAATGATGGGGCACTATTCCTCCCACTGATACCAACGATGGGACACTATTCCTCTCACTGACACCAATGATGTGGCACTACTCTCACTGACACCAATGATGGGGCACTATTCCTCCCACACTGACACCAATGATGGGGGACTATTCCTCCCACTGATATCAACGATGGGACACTATTCCTCTCACTGACACCAATGATGTGGCACTATTCCTCTCACTGACACCAATGATGTGGCACTATTCCTCTCACTGACACCAATGATGTGGCACTATTCCTCTCACTGACACCAATGATGTGGCACTATTCCTCTCACTGACACCAATGATGTGGCACTATTCCTCTCACTGACACCAATGATGTGGCACTATTCCTCCCACTCCAAAAGTACAGTTATGAAGTAGCAACGAAAATAATTTTATGGTTGGGGGTCACCACAACATGAGGAACTGTATTAAAGGGTTGCGGCATTAGGAAGGTTGAGAACCACTGGTCTAAGAGATGATAAATACCTCAAATATTTTATACTTACACAAAATGTATCATACATGCACATGCTAAATTTATTTTTGGCTAGGCTCACATCTGTGCGTTGCTTCTCATGCATTTTTTGTTTTTTTTGTTACACTTTCGAATTTAATGTTAAGGCTCCATTCACTCTTATGCAGTTTGCTTTTTGTCCATTTTGCAGTGACTTTTGCAGTTCGTTTTGTGTCTTTGATGCGTTTTTACCACGTTTTGCATTTTGTTCATCTTTTTTTTTTTTTTTTTATTGTTAAAGTGGATTTTTTTTTTTTGTTGCTGGGCAGAATAAAAATGCAAAACGCGGTAAAAACGCACTACCATGCATTTCAGCAGATTCTCCATTGAAATCTATTGTAGCAAAAATGTTGCTTTTTGCTTAAAAAAAAAAAAGTCCCCGACTCTTTCCAAAAACGCAGCAGATCAAAAAAGCACAGATGTGAACATGTTCTATAGGAAACCATGTTCAATGGACTGTAGTGCGTTTCTGCAAAAAGCGTATTGGTGTGAACGGAGCCTCAAATGTGTTTTTGATGCATTTTAATGCTTCTTATGTTTTTCTTGTAGGAGGAGGAAACTTTCACCCCCTTGCTGGCCAGGCTAATTTTCAGCTTTCAGCGCTGTCACACTTTGCATGACAATTATTCAAGCAACAATGTACCCAAATTACATTTTTATAATTTTTCACAAAAATAGAGATTTCTTTTGGTGTTATTTGATCACAGCTGTTTTTTTTTTATTTTTTTTTACTAAATAAATGCAAAAAAAGACAGAAAATTGTGTGTGTGTGTGGGGGGGGGGGGGGAGTGCTTTCCTTTGTTTTTGTTATAAAATTTAGCAAATAAATAATCTTTCATCATGTATTTAGGCCAAAATGTATTCTGCTACATTTCTTTGGTAGAAATAACCCAAATCAGTTTATAATATTTAGCCTGTTTGAGTTTAGGTTCAAACCTGTGCATTTTCCACTGCGTTTTGCAGTCCATTTAACATGATTTCCTATGGGGCAGGTTCACTTCTCCGCTTTTTCACAGTGTGTTTTATGGAAAGGGTCAGGGACTTTTTTAAATTGAAAACATTGCGTTTTTAGTTCTATAGACTTCAATGGAGACACTGCAGAAAATAATGTAGTTTGTTTTTAATGCGTTTTTATGCTGGCCAGCAACAAGTTGAAAAAAAAAAAAAAAGCAAAATGCATCAAAAACACGGCAAAAATGCATGTGCAAAATGCACTACAAAATGCACTGCAGAAACGCATCAAACACAAACTGCATAGGTGTGAACCTAGCCTAAAGTTTATTCAAACTATGGCATATATACACTATATTGCCAAAAGTATTGGGCCTCCCCCTCCAAATCATTGGATTCAGGTGTTCCAATCCCCTCCATGGTCACAGATGTATAAAATCATCACCTAGGCATGCAGACTGCTTCTACAAACATTTGTGAAAGAATGGATCGCTCTCAGGAGCTCAGTGACTCCAAGCGTTGTACCGTGATAGGTTGTCACCTGTGCAATAAGCCCATCTGTAAAATTTCCTTGCTACAAATATTCCACGCTCAACTGTTAGTGGGATAACAACTGGGAACAACAGCAACTCAGCCACAAAATGATAGGCCACGTAGAATGACAGAGCGGGGTCAGTGCATGTTGAAGCGCACAGAAGTCGCCAACTAAGAGAATAATATTATATAGTAAGCGCTCGTCTACAATGCAGAGCAGCTGAACATCATAGGAAAACACATAAAAGTCCCAAAATACATAAATAAAAGAAATGCAGCGCTCATAAAACGTGAGTAGATAATATTAAGACACAGTCCGGTGAAAACAGTGCTCCTTGATTCCCAGTGCAAATGGTAGAATTTCACACTAACCAGAACGCGCATGGGTAATGCGCATGTGTATATATATATCCTGACGATCCCCTCTCCACTCAGGTCTGGTCAAGTGTGTAGCTGGGAAAATGGAGATCCTACGCCCTCATGTGGTGAGAAAATGATCCGGCAGGTCATAGCAGTATCAATCTGGAAAAGCCTCCAAAGGAACTGGCACAGGGATCCCCAGGGCTACAAGGATGGAAAAAGCTCTTTTTTGGTGCTTAGCTTGAATATATTTGAAAAGAAAGGTCAATCAAGAAGAGAAGCTTGTAGGTTTGGAATCTGCACAGGACAAATTAAGCCTCTTCACCATCCCAAAGAGCACCTCCTGTAAACTGGATGCTTTTCTTTTTTAGGTTGGCACTGGTGCATTGAATCACCAACCAGCTTCTTGTATCCTGGAGACTCCGGGAGCTATTTTTGTCTTTGTTCTTTCATAAATCCACAGACAGGATGGGGAATTCACCTGCAGCCTGGTGGAGGTATGTCGGCGGAGTCCGGGCTGTACTGGCAGAGAAATGTGCTGAATGGCCGTGTGTCTCTCCTCCCTCCCTGCCTGCACGCCGAGCAGCTCCCAGCCTCACTTTCCTCACTTCCAGCCAGCTGTCATTGTGTTTACGTTCCTTACTATACCTCCTGCCTCTTCTATTCTGCACACAGCCCTTCCCTCTTCTCAACACCAATCAGTCCTGCCTCCTTCACTTTTCCTTTCATAAAGACATGGATGAGCGAGTTTGGGGTGGAGGAACTTGACTGGTCTGCAAGTTCTTCCACCCAATAGAACCTTTGGGATGAATTATGAGCGGAGACTGCAAGCCAAGCCTTCTCGCCCTTCATGCCTGACCTCACAAATGCGCTTCTAGAAGAATGTTCAAACATTCCCATAGACATCCTCCTAAACCTTGTGGACGGCCTTCCCAGAAGAGTTGAAGCTGTTATAGCTGCAAAGGGTGGGCCAACTCAATATTGAACCCTACGGACTAAGACTGGGATGCCTTTAAAGTTCATGTGCGTGTAAAGGAGTCCCAATACTTTTGGCAATATAGTGTGTATTTGAAAATCCATCAATCCTGATATACTGACAGCTCATTTCTTGAGGCCCTAAAATTCCAGGACAGTACACATATCCCCCAAATGACCCCTTTTTGGAAAGCATGGTATCTAGTAAGAAGCATGGTGAGTTTTTTTGAAGTTGTAATTTTTTGGAAAATTAAGAAAGTAAAAAAAAATTCTAAACTTTTTTTTTTTTTTTTACATAATGTCACTAGTGCAATACAGCTTCATCATATGGCTGGTGTGGTTGTGATCAGGGACACTGACTAGCAATAGTATGTAAAGATTAAAAAAAACACAAAAAAAACATTTTTAACATTTGTTTTCTTTTTTTATTACAATTTTTCTAGTGATTTACTTATTTATTTTTGGTCTCTGATCACCTCCCCAGAGTAGTACACTGTCACTATGATAACTGTGTGTAAAAAAGAATACATTCACCTAATCTAGTTATGCTAAGGTTAACATATTTTCAAAATGAAATCCAACTAAATATGCCCACTTTTAAACCACACGCACAAAAAAAAATCACACCCCTTTTTATAGCCACACCCACAAAACCACACCCTCATTTTGAACACACCCCAAAACAATTGGTCACAGACATTTAGAACAAGAAGCAGACAATTAAGATATAAAGACAAAATCCCTATGAGGAAGAACAATAGGCTACAGAGTTCTGCCACACAATTTTGGAGTGACCGAGACACTTGCGCATTGTAGAGCTAATGTGGCGCCCCTCTAGATAGCCAGGTGGAGCTAGAGTTAAATTTTTAGTTAGAAGGGCAGAGTAGAAGCCTGGGTGTAATAGAACTGAGAGGCTCTGCAGGTTAGTTCCCTGATACCTCCCCCTGCTGTAGAATCTTGGAGAAGATTCTAGAAGCAGTGGGCGGAGGTGAGGAGGGGCTGGCCTGCACACTTAGGGGACCCTGACCAATCCCCAAACAGGAGGCTTGGCATGGGGCCAGGGCAGCCCTTAAAGTGTTACTAAATTCAGGACCCTGTATTCACTATATCTGGTCTCCCACAGTACACAGATCATAGAAATGCAATTATTTTAGTAAATATAAACAGCTAAATACCTTTACTCATCAGCAGTTAGAGCAATCTTGTGACTTCTATCAGTGTTCAGCATAGCACTGGTTTTAGCTTGTAGGAGTTTTCATTCTGCTCTAGGAGGATGCAGAACCTCTGACCTCTGTCTGCTCAGTGCTGATCACATACACTCTCTTATGAAAAAACAACTCTCTAGCAATACACACCAAACTGAGTATGTGCAGCTTACCCACGCGCCTCTGTTCTACCAGGAGATATTTAGGAGACACCAGAAGAAGGGGGGGGATCAGAAATGTTAGGATCAAACACCCTATTTACACAATGTGGAGGATTAACACCTTAGGTTCCACAGTGAGTATAACAAGCATGCTTTACTGCATCTACAGACTGATTGTACTGTTGTGGGTTCAGTAACACTTTAAATGTGAGAGAGCCTGCTCAGCAGCAGGAGAGTTCAAGTGGAATATGGAGAGAAAAGGCTGAGGTGCAGGAGCCGGGGAGGGGGCCCAGCTGGGAAGGGGATCCCCTCAAGTAAGTGGCGCTGGAAAGGAGAAAAGCTCAGGACCTCACCGGCCCCCAGAGACAGGACCAGGACAGGAGCGGCCCAGCAGCAGGCCAGAGAGCAGCAACCAACCCATCAGCTCACAGACAGAGGACTGAGTGAGTAGACCTACACCCCCTGGGCCAGCAAGGGGAGGGAGCACTCTAGTGGGAAACTGGATTAGCTTTAAAGTGACAGGCACTGGATCCCCTCCCCAAGAATTCCTTCAGACAGCTGGATAGAGGAGCGTCTCGGGTGGTACACCAGGAGAGGCTGGCTAGCTCTCCAAGAAGAAAATTGTGATGTTTAAAGAGACTTCTACGTAGTTCCAGAAGGATTGTCCTCAGTTGCCGTTCCCTTGGGCATCCCATTCTATACACCCCTTACCCCATCCAAGTTCAAATTGCCCTAATAAAATCCAAAAAACACAAGCCCAAGGACCGGTTAATGTCTGTGTGGAAAATCTGTGTTGCCTGGCTGTGCAGGACTATACGAGGACCCAAATCTCTAGCGACTCCTAAGGGGATAGTGCTATATTTATATTGTACCACCTTACAGCTGTGGACATGTTGGGGACACGGTTTCCAGGGACAGACCCCTCAAAATGGGGACCATCCCTGTTCTGTATCAGATGACTCTTTATGCATTGACATACCACCTTAGAGCCAGACTGTCTTGACACTACAGCCTGCTGACTTGGCACCATCCACAGGCAGCATAGAGTGGAACTTTACCCTCACAGCAAACATTGACTTTTTTCAGTCCTTATGCTGCCAACATTAGTAAATTGATAGGAACGTTTATCATATTTACTTGTTTTAAACTTTTTTCTTAATTTCTTCAGTTACTTCCTGGTTTCCAGGCCTAGGCAAATGATGGCATACATCCCAAGAGTCTTTAGGAGGGGAGGAGGACTTTTCTTAGCTAAGCACACCCTCCTGCCTGCATGCCTGAGCTAAGGGCAGATGGATTTCAGGAAGTAATTGCTACAGGAATCTTTTGCCCTTGATCAAGATGGCCACTGCCAGAAATGCTAAGGGATGTTTTTCAATATGATTTCTCAGCAAAATAAAACATGGAGACATGAATGGATGGGCGCGTTTTGAATATTAAAAATGAATTAAACAGAGTTTTTGATTTGTGGTGCTCAGATGCAGTAAATTTCCGCAGTAACTTTTCAATAAGACTGTGACGGGAGTCTCTTTGGGTGGGGGGCCCATGGAACCCAGCTCACTTTGGAGAGGTGGGGAGACCCCTATCTCAGCTCCCCATATCCCTCTTATGTGTAAATCACCATGTGCATGTTAGGGGTACAGGGTGATCTGTCCTAATATTGGGGTAGGGGGTTGTTGATTGTTTGATGTTATGTGGGTGCATCCCATTGTTATATTGTGTGTCTGGCTTGGGAGCAAACTATTATGGGATGTATGTGTTTATGTGTATTGGCTTGGTGGGGGGTGTCTCCAGCAGCCCTCCCTCCTGATGGGACTGTCTGTTGGTATGGCTCTTGTTACTAAATGTGGATTGCCCCACCCTGTGGCATTATGCAGGGAGGGGGATTGTCCCCTGAGTGTATATATCTTGTATCTGTGTTAAAATAAAGTAGTCTACCTTCTGGATTACTCTGGATTAGTCTTGTATGGTCAGCTGTGGTGTCTGTTGTCGAAGTTCGGACGGGGAAGCGGTATTCTAACGGAAATACCCAAGTGCAGACTGGGTCGGTTCTGTTGCAAAGACACAAAAGAATACAGTGCAAAATTACTTCAGCTAATTGAAGTACTGTGGATGTTTTTTTGAAGTGTAAGAAGACAATGACTTTCATAAGTCCCATCTCTGTGAATAACTAACACTGACTGAGGGAACATGGAAGAAGTGGGCACAGTCTAGTTAGGACTAAACCAACTAACACTAAATAGTAGGGCAGGACAAAGGAAGATACCAACAACACATTGGTAAACAAGTTGTAGTGGCCAGAAACCACCACTAGATGTCAGCATATTACAGAAAACTGATAAGCTAAGGCAGTTCAATACAAGATATAAAAAGTACATGAAAGTAGGGCTGAACAGTCCTCGTGATACGGGGATGAATGGTTATACTGACCTTCACACTGCTTCACAGTGCTCCTTGCTGTTGCTACCGACATGTAGTCGACACAAAATACCCAGTGCTTCCGAGTATGAGGGAGCATGTGCCCTTCTCCCTTCATGCAGTGCTCAGGCCTAGCAGCCAATCGCTGTGTCTGAACTCTATCATATAACGGGGGGGGTGGTGGGGAAGCATCACTGCTCCATGTAAACTCCCACTCCAGCTATCACCTGGACCAGATGTGGGAGGATGCTGGGAAGGAGAGTGTAACTGGGTCAGGGGGTGGCTTTGAAGAGACCCTGGCTGAATGGACAAGGTGACAGGGCCACTTTAGCTTTTCATCACTCTTTGCAAATTTACCAAAAGTGTTCTGGTCCTGGATACTCTTCGAACATTTTCTTGAGGACAGGGCTTTATTTCAGCTTGGGCTCGGGGGAACGCAGTACTGGCACCTCCAGTTCTGAATATAATGGCAAAGGGTGAAGGGGTGTACTGAAGGGATCTATTGTTGTGGGGGATTCTACTGTTGCTGGGGAGGTCCATTATTGCTGGTGAGGGATCTATTGTTGCTGGAGGGGTCTTATGCTGCTGGGGGAATCATTTGCTGTTGGGGGGATCTACTGTTGAGGGTAGCGGTATATTGATGCTGGCTGCTGGGTGATCTATTGTTGCTGGTGGGGTCTATTATTTCTGGCAGTGGTTGACTGTTGCTGTGGTGGATCTATTGTTACTGGGGGTATTTTGTTGTGGAGATCTGTTGTTGCTGGAGGGGATATAATGTTGCTGGGATGATCTATTGTTACTGGGGTGGATTTTGTTGTGGGAATCTGTTGTTGCTGGAGGGGATATAATGTTGCTGGGAAGGTCAGTTGTTGCTGTGGGGATCTATTGTTACTTGGGGATATTTTGTTGTGGGGATCTGTTGTTGCTGGAGGGGATATCATGTTGCTGGGAAGGTCTATTGTTGCTGGGGGATCTATTGTTACGGGGGGGGGGGGGGTTGTTGTGTAGATCTGTTGTTTCTGGAGGGGATATAATGTTTCTGGGAAGGTCTATTGTTGCTGTGGGAATATAATGGTGCTGGGAAGGTCTATTGTTGCTGGGGGGATCTATTTTTCTGCTTTTATTGTTATTTTATTTAATTCAGGTACTTATATAGTGCCATCAATTTACGCAGCACTTTACATATATGTTCTACATTCACATCAGTCCCTAACCCTCAAGCAGCGTACAATCTAAGATCCCTAACTCACATTCATACATACACATACTAGGGCCAATTTAGACAGGATCCAGTTAGCCTACCAGCATGTCTTTGGAGTGTGAGAGGAAACCGGAGTACCTGGAGGGACCCCACACAGGCACAGGGAGAACTTGCAAACTCCAGGCAGGTGGTGCCATGGTTGGGATTTGAACCAGCGACCCTAGTACTACCAGGTGGTAGTGCTAACCATTTAGCCACTGTGCTGCCATGCTATCCTCTCCATCCTTACTACCTGGACCACGTTGCAATCTTTTCTGCACTTGAAACCTTATTGTTTTCAGTGGCTCCTTATCAGAGGTGCATTATCCACTGGACTGAGTGTCACCAGGTTCTGCCACTATTTTTATACCCACAAACACAGTGCTAGGGCCAATTTATCCGCCAGCATGTCTTTGGAGTATGGGAGGAAACCCACGCAAGCACATGCAAACTCCATGCAACTAGTGTCCTGGTTGGGATGTGCTGGCCACTAAGTCACTGTGCTGCTCCATTCATCTTTCTGGTGTATTATGGGGAAAATAAGTGGGAGAAGATGATGGGTTCGTGTAAAAAGTACAGTTCTTTGGACACTTGTTAATGGACCACAAGCCCCCATTTTTTTCTAAACGGAATCCATCTTATTGAGTGTCTGAGACATTTGTGAGAGGCGCTGATTTTATACGGAAAACATCCCATTCCAGGCGCATGTCACCCAAGTATCCCCTGACAGACGGAGAGGAAAGGGGCCCGGGCAGCCAGTGATTGCATCGTGCTTCCATGTGGGGGCGACAGCCAATCTGTCAGTGTGCAGATGGGGCAGATCTAGGATCAAACATCCTCAAGGATGTGCCGAATGACTGCTTGGCCTAATCAGTTATTTCTCCACTGAAATCTGTACAGACTTCTCCTCCGCCGCATGGGGTGGTCTGCTCTAACTGTGTTGCATTCAGGCCCTTCATCAATAGATGAAAACTGGGCCATTGCTGCAGCTTGTGAAGGACACGCTATTTTGCTGATCATTTAGGGACCATTTACAGTGTTGCGTTTTAATGCGAATGTTCTAGCATGCCAAAACGCATGTGTCTTGGCCCCCCACAATAAAGATAGAGCCATGTTCTCAAGTGCTGCATAGCAGTACCTTTTCAAGATACGATATTTATTTATTTTTAATTATTTTTACTTATTAATTTTATTTTCTTGTGTCTGGAGGCCCATAGAGTCAATGGTGGGACCTTAAAACACATTCTATACAACATATATTTGGATGCCTTAGCAACACGACAACAAGCCTTGGTCAGTGTCTTTTATCCATATCCTCTCCAAGTTCTAAATTCAAAAGTACATTAAAACCGTCATAAATCTCTAAAATAAATAACCCAAACCCGATAGTCCAAATGACCACATAAGTGGGGTATCTGTCACGGTGCCAGGCTACCAGTTCTTCTAGGTAAGGGGTCTCCAAACTATCTAAGCAAAGGGCCAGCTACCTGTCCTTCAGACTTTAGGGGGCCTGACTGTAACATCAGTGGGAGTAAAGAAAGCCCCATCATTGGTTTTAATGTGAAGAATAGTGCCCCATTGATGATGTCAGTGGAAGGAATAGTGCCTCATTGATGATGTCATTGGAAGGAATAGTGCCCCTTTGATGGTATCAGTGGAAGGAATAGTCCCTCATTGATGGTGTCAATGGGAGGAATAGAGACCCATCACTAGTGTCAGTGGTAGGAATACTGCCCCATCGTTATCAGTGGAAGGAATAGAGACCCATCACTAGAGTCAGTGAAAGGAATTGTGCCCCATCATTGTTATCAGTGGGAGGAATAGTGCTCCATCATTGGTGTCAGTAGGAGGAATAGTGCCCCATTGTTGGTGTAAATGGGAAGAATAATGCCCCATCATTGTTATCGGTGGAAGGAATAGTACCCCATAATTGGTATTAGTGGGAGGAATAGTGCCTGTTATTCGTGTCAGTGGAAAGAATAGTGTCCTATTGTTGATGTCAGTGGGAGTGATAGTACCTTGTTGTTGATATCTTTGGGAGGAATAGTGCCCCATCATTGGTACTAGTGTAAGGAATAGTGGCTCATAATTGGTGTCAGTGGAAGGAATAGTGCCCCATCATTGGTGTCAGTGGGAGGAATAGTGCCCCATCATTGGTGTCAGTGGAAAGAATGGTGTCCCATTGTTATTTTCAGTGGGAGGGATAGTGCCCTGTTGTTATCTTTGGGAAGCATAGTGCCCCATCATTGGTGTCAGTGGCAGGAATATTGCCTTTTCATTGGTGTCAGTGGGAGGAATTGTTCTCCATCATTAGTAGCAATGGTGTCAATGGGAGGAATAGTGCCCCATTGTTGATGTCAGTGGGAAGAATAGTGACCCATCACTGGTATCAGTGGAAGGAACAGTACCCCATCATTGGTGTTAGTGGGAGGAATTGAGACCCTTCTTTGGTGTCAGTGGAAGGAATAGTACCCTGTTTTTGGTATTACTGGGAGGAATAATGCCCCATCATTGGTGTCAGTGGAAAGAATAGTGTCCTATTGTTGATATCTTTGGGAGGAATAATGCCCCATCATTGGTGTCAGTGGAAAGAATAGTGTCCAATCTATGCAGTCATTGGAAAGAATAGTGTCCAAAGGGCCAGATACAAGCAAGCAAAGGGCCTTTTCCTGCCCCCGGGCCGCAGTTTGAAGACCACTGTTCTAGGTGATGGAGGCAAGCTACCTTGTCAAGTTCCAGTATCTGAGAATCACACTCCTGGCGGCAGGTAGAAAGAAGGGGAACGGGCCTTTGGTGACAGATTCACTTTCAGGGTAAAATGAGTTGTCTGAGTAGCACAGCGGAAACTTTGTCTGGAAAGCTATAGCTGTTTAGTGACTGATTTTATTTGTGCCCTAAAGTCGCATTTTCTAAATGTGTGACAACAGAGATGAATGTAGACATTACAAAAGACACAATAGAACATAGTGGTGTTTGTCAGATTTCTTTCCCACAGGCCTTGGATATTCTGAGGCAGCAAAGCTTTCATGTTGTGTTTTGAGGAGTGTGATAGGCATCCAGTCCTGCCGCACATACCGCCACATTCCCTGTCGATGGGCCATGACGTTATTGAAGTCATGCTTTGGGTCTAGTGGCCGGAGACAGTTTGTCAGACGACCCCCAAACACTGAATTCAAGCCACAGTACACTGTGAAGACAGTGAAGCATGGTGGTGCAAGCATCATGATATGGGGATGTTTCTCATACTACATTGTTGGGCCTATTTATCGCATACCAGGGATCATGGATCAGTTTGAATACATCAGAATACTTGAAGCGGTCATGCTGCCTTATGCTGAAGAGGAAATGCCCTTGAAATGGGTGTTCCAACAAGACAACGACCCCAAACACACCAGTAAACGTGCAACATCTTGGTTCCAGACCAACAAGATTGACGTTATGGAGTGGACAGCCCAATCAGCGGATCTTAATCCAATAGAAAACTTGTGGGGTGACATCAAAAATGCAGTTTCTGAGGCAAAACCAAGAAATAGAGAAGAACTGTCTAATGTAGTCCAATCATCCTGGGCTGGAATACCTGATCACAGGTGCCAGAAGTTGGTTGACTCCATGCAACACAGATGTACAGCAGTTCTCAGAAACAGTGCGACTACAACCAAATATTCATTAAGTGAAAGCAAAATCTTCAAACATTTTTCAGTTTATATAGTGAATGTTTGAGTTTGTAAAGAAGAATACAAACTCTGCTATTTTTTTTAACAGTCTAATATTCACTTTTCTTCAATTGTTTTAGAGGAACAACACAAATTTGATATATTTTTCTTCATGTTTTGATTTGGAATAGAATGTGTAGTGTTCCCAATGCATTTGTGTGGATGGAAATAAAAGCTATTAGAAGGATTTTGAGCTTTATTCACTTTTTTCAATACACTGCTATTATTTTGAACACAACTGCATATCACTAGGCGTTTATGAGGACTCGGTCACGTTGTGTATTTTGCTTTATATTTACATAATTTATTTATATTTATGTTTTTTATTCACTTATACTTTGGTTATGATATTCTTTTATGCACTTAGTTTTACATAGATAGCGCTACATCATTTACTGAGTTATTTGTCTATAGATCATTAGGTATATGACTGGATGGTGGCGGCTTTATTCGTTTATTCATTTAGTGGTCTAGCTAGGAGCGCAGGAGGTTTTCATTCACAAATGCAAAGGTGCTCACTGTACAGCTGTAGGTTAGTCTGTTGTTTTTTCCTATGAATTTACTTGTAAATATGTACAGTATATACAGTATATATATATATATATATATATATATATACACTATATATTACTAAACGTATTGGGCATTCCAGTTTAAGCAGCAATAGACCCCTCCCTCAACAGTAGATCCCTTCCAGCAACAATAGATCTCTCCAGCAACAATAGACTACCATGCAAAAACAGATCCTTTCCAGTGACAATAGATCCCTCAGCAGCCAGCATCAATAGATTTTCCAGGACACCCCAGTACCCCTTGCCATTACATACATTCAGTGCTGGAGGTGCCAGTTTCCCTGTGTTCCTGCAGGAAAAAAAAGCCCTGTACATACATACACAAAACACATTTATATTTTTTTAGACAGAGAGAGGGGCCACATTTATTAGTCTATGTGCATATCCGCAATACATCGCACGGATGTTTTTTGTAAGTTCCAAAGCATTCATTTTAACTGGTTCCCGCCCGGCCTATGGCCAAATGGCGGCCGGCAAAAACCCTCGTCCCTCCGGGTGGACGTCATGTGGCGTCCTTTCGGGCATGCGCAGTTTGCATGCCCGAAGAGCCACGCAATGGCGCGATCTGTCACCGGCTGTGTACCTCGGACACGGCCGATGACAGATCTGTGTACCTTGGACACGGGCGATGACAGATCTGTGTACCTTGGACACGGCCGATGACAGATCTGTGTACCAGCCCCGTTGCCAGTACCATGTGACCTGCTGTGACCAATCACAGAAGGTCACATGACAGTTGTATACAATGGATGGCTTCATTCATGCCATCCATTGTATACGAGTGTGGCTAGCTGTGAATGGTCACAGCGATCACATGCACAAGCTGGGCCAATCACAGCCCAGCTGTGTCATGTGATTAGCTGTGGCCAAATCACAGTTAAGAAAAAAAACCCTGAATGAATCGATGTCATTCAGGTAAATGCTTGCTTATAGCAAAGTAATTCTTTGCTATAAGCAAATTGTATAAAAAAAAAAAATATAGATCACTTCCCCAAAGTAGTACAACGTTACTATGGTAATATTATACTACTTTGGTCATAGTGAAATATGAAAAAAAAATCTTAAAAAAAGAGAAAAAAGTAATACAAAATAAAAAATAATAAAAAAAAAATATCAATTATTTTTTTTTTCATACTGTCACCAGTCAGTGTCCCTGATCACTGCCATGCCAGTTATATGATGATGCTGTACTGCACTGGTGACAGTATGTAAATAAAAAAAATAGTGAAAATAATTTTTTTATTTCTTCATTTCCAAAAAATTATGACAAAAAAATTACAACTTTAAAAAACTCGCCATGCCTCTTATGAAGTACATCGGACTGTCTACTCTGCAAAAAGGGGTCATTTGGGGGATATCTGTACAGTTCTGACATTCTTGGACCTCAAGAAATTAGATTGGCTGTCAGTACTTCAGGATTGATCAATATTCAGATCTATACCATAGTTTGTGAACTCTATAACTTTCCTACAAACTAAAAAATACATCCTAATTTGGGTTATTTTCACCAAAGAAATGTAGTAGAACACATTTTGGCCTAAATTTAAGAAGAACAATTATTTATTTGTAAACTTTTATCAGAACGTTTAACAGAAACAAAGAAAAATGTTTTTTTTCAAAATTTTTGGTCTTTTTTTGTTAATTTAGCAAAAAATAAAAACCCCAGCTTTGATTAAATACCACCAAAAGAAAGCTCTAGTTGTGTGAAGAAAATGATAACATTTTAGTTTGGGTACAATGTTGTATGAATGCGCAATTGTCATTCAAAGTGTGAGCGCTGAAACCTGAAAATTGGCCTGGGCAGGACGGGGGTAAAAGTGCCCGGTATGGAAGACGTTAACAATCCAAGCAGAAAGCCAGTGTGGAGCTCATATAAGTGTGCACTAGATGGCGATGTTGAGATGTTAAGTTTTCTTCGAAAAAAGGTGAATTTGGTTATTGAGCAGTAAAGTTTCCGATTCCCATGCCTGTGTCATCACATGAAACCTTGGGATCCATAGACATAGGACCATTGCTGCCTGCTGGGTTGTATCATATTATGGCAGCCCCCAGCCCACTGATGGTAGAGGAAACCGCCGCTACCTGGTCACCTGGGCCATATTTATGTGTGATGGGTAAAGTTGCCAACTTTTTTTGCAAACAAATACCAGCCGCAGTGGGTGTGGCTTTTTAAAGAAGGGTTCTGTGTGGTTTGTTAAAATGTTTCTAAACCCAGGACCCTGCATTCACTATATCTGGTCTCCCCAGACCCTGCATTCACTATATCTGGTCTCCCACAGTACACACAACATGGAAATGCAATTATTTTAGTAAATATAAACTGCTAAATACCTTTTCTAATCAGCAGTATATAGCAGTCTTGTGATTTTTATCAATGTCCAGCTGAGCACATGTTAAAGCTTGTAGGAGGAGTTTTCATTTTGCTCTAGGAGGATGCAGGATCGCTGACCCTCTGCCTGGAAAGTGCTGATTCACCCTGTGCTGATCACATGCATTCTCCCAAGAAAAAAAAAACCTCTTTAACAATACACACCAAAATGAGCATGTTCAGAGTGACTCTACACAATATGTCTTATCAGGAGATAAGAGGGGGAAGATCAGAGAAGTCAGGATCAAACTTTTTTTTTTACACAATGCAGAGGATTAACCCCTTAGGTTACACATCAGGGGTGGACTGACCATTCGGGCATTGCCCGAGGGCCGGGGGTCAGCAGGGGGCCCAGTGAGAGGCTCACTGGGCACATTTCACTAAGCGGTATCTTACCACATCCGAGTATGCGGTAGGATACCGCACAGCATTTTTTAAAAAAAAGTTTGAATTCACCAAAAAACACTACTAAAATATCCCGTGAGTTATTTTATCAAGTCATGCGATATTTTAGTAGTGAAAACCATGCAGCGTTAATGTTTTAGCTGTCTGCGGGGTTCCCACTGACAGCTGAATGTAAAAGATAGAATTGCCAGCAATTAAAAAAAATAATTTAAAAAACAGCGTGGGGTCCCCCCCCTCCATCCATACCAAACCCTTTGAGTCTGGTATGGGTTTTGAGGGGAACCCCCACTCCAAAAGTGAAAAAAAAATAGCGTGGGGGGTACCCCCCCAAAATCCATAGCAGACCCTTTTCCGAGCATGCAGCCTGGCAGATCAGCAAACGGGGGGAATAAGCGAGCGCCCACCCCCTCTTGAACCATAGCAGACCACATGTCCTCAACATGGGGGGGTGCTTTGGGGCCCGGGGGGTTCCCCTCCTCAAAGCACCTTGTCCTCATGTTGATGGGTACAAGGGCCTCTTCTCCACAACCCTGGGAATTGTGGGGGTGTGTAGATGCGGCGCTGGTCGGAATCTGGAAGCCCCCTTTAGCAAGGGTGCCCCCAGATCCTTCCCCCCATGTGAATGAGTATGGGGTGCATGCTACCACTACCCATTCACAAAAAAAAAAAAGTGTAGTGTGAAAAAACACAGGAGATAGTCTTTGACAAGTCTTTTATTAAAAGAAGAAAAATAAAAGAATGCCCCCCAAAGTTAATCCAATGTCAATGTCAATCACGATGCCCGCCGCCACTGCCAACCCGATACAAGAAAAAAAAGAAAGGATCCGCTCCCGATGCTGGCTCCCGGCCGTCTGACTGCTCTGCTGGCTTGACAGTTGAGTATAACAAGCATGCTTTACTGCAGATACAGACTGTTTTTACTGTTGTGGGTTTAGTAACACTTTCAGTAAAATGAGTACGGTACAGTCATCCTTTATTAATGTAATATTGTTTAAACATAACATTCATTATTACATGAAGCCTGTTCTTGTGCATTTCTTCCAGATCTGTGCAGTAATCCAAGATAATAAAGACCGGTCACTGCTGCTCTCCTTCTTGTGCAGGGTGACTGATCTTGTGTCCGCCCCCTCCTATAGTTCTCTGCAGGCAGCCTGTGGTGGGTGGAACCTGCTCAGTCCCTCCCACAGCTCTTTCCTCTGCACAGGCTATATACAGCACAATGATGATGTCACCTCTACCCAGGTAATAACTGGGTTTGCAAAGTCTTTTAATGCACACAAAATAGATTTATATATTTTGTCATTGTTAAGAATTATATTTCAATAAACGTTTTTGTACCTAGAGTTCAGCTTTAAGCTGTTAAAGGGGGGATTGTGGCTGAGTCAACTTTATTTCCATGACTGCCACACACAGCTTGGAGACCAATTATACAGTTGAAGAAAAAGTATGTGAACCCCTTGGGATTACGTGGAGTTTTGCATGAATTGGGCATAAAATGTGCTCTGAACGTCATCTAAGTCACAACAACAGAAGAAGACAGTCTGCTGAACATAATACTACACAAACATTAGATGTTGCCATGGTTTAATTGCACATAACATGTAAACATTCACAGTGCAGGGAGGAAAAAGTATGTGAGGCCCTAGCTTAATGACTTCTCCCAGAGCTAATTGGAGCCAGGAGTGAGCCAACCTTGACTCCAATCAGTGTGATGATATTGGATGTGTTGCTGACAGCTGTCCTGCCCTTAAAAAACACACACCTGTTTTGGGTTTACTGGTTTCAAGAAGCACTGTCTGATGTGAACCATGCCTCGCAGAAAAGAGCTCTCAGAAGACCTACGATCAAGAATTGTTGACTTGCATAAGCTGGAAAGGGTTACAAAAGTATCTCCAAAAGCCTACTTTTTCCTCCCTGCACTGTGAATGTTTACATGTTATGTGCAATTAAACCATGGCAACATCTAATGTTTGTGTAGTATTATGTTCAGCAGACTGTGTTCTTCTATTGTTTTGACTTAGATGACGTTCAGAGCACATTTTATGCCCAATTCATGCAAAACTCCACGTAATCCCAAGGGGTTCACATACTTTTTCTTGCAACTGTAAGTCTGAATATCAGCAGATCACAATTCTGCAAACTATTATCAGTTTGTTAAGATTTGTGACCGCGCCCTGTCAGTCACCTCCCCCTTCCTCACCCCTCCTTTTCTACTTTTATCCTTTTCGCTTCTACTTTTTCTCCTAGATTGGGCTTCTCCTATTTTGTTTTTTTTTTTTATAAATACGATTTATATTCAACAACCATATATATTCAGTAGCCAAATATATTGGACTTTATATAAGCAGGCTGCTGTTTTATGATATCACCATGCTGCTTCTCCACCTCTTCCAATCAGAGAACACTTTAAACTTGCTCAGAAAATGCAAAGCAATCTCTGAATGGCACCCATGCTGAGCGGCTCAAGTTGGACCAATGTAACCATGTATAAATATCCAGGGGCAGACTGAACATTCGAGCACTCGGGCACTGCCCGAGGGCCCGGGGTCTGCAGGGGACCCCATGAGATGCCCCTGGTACCTTTTATTGGCTTTTTCATAGGCTTTTTTGGGTGTGGGCGAGGACACAGGGGCCCCATGATCCCCTATTGCCCAGGGACCCCATGAGTTGTCAGTCCGCCCCTGAAAATATCAATATGTGAAGTTCTGCTTTAAGGTGAGCTTGGACTTTAAAAGTCACCCCCTAAATACAAGTGTCAGGCAGACCATAGATGATACAATTTTCTTTTCTTCCACCATGGGTGGAAGGAAAGAAAAGTGCTTGATTCCCCCATCAACGCTGATTCCCTCCCACAGCATTACTGTGTTCTGTAGTCAGGGAGCCTTCCCTGCGGCAGAACACAATGATTACTGCTGGCTGATATACCCACCGGCAGTGTTCACATGCATAAAATCAGACAGGCTGGTTGTACTGAAGTTGATCGATGGCTAGCCATCAATCCATCTATGGCCAGCTTTAGAATTTCATTATTAGTGGAAAAGCGCTTAAAGTATGAAAAGTGCAAAGGTTTAAATTGCATTGTGTTCAATAGTTTAAAGTTTTAATAGCAATAATACACACACATCTCCACCCACCCAGTCATACAATCATTGGTGGTCAGTGGCATTTTAAAAGGCCCCACCCTGCATCACTGGTGGTCCGCGGCATATTCAAACCTTCCAAAACACTCCCAGAACGTTAGTGACCAGTGGCATTTAAACTCCACCAAAACAATCCCACAATCATAGGTGATCACTGGCACTTTAAAATCCCTACATCCTATTACTGGTGGTGAGCGGCGCTTTAAAACCCAAAAAGCAATCCCAAAAGACTGGTGGTTAATGGCCTTTTAACCCCCCCCCCCACCTTCAATTGCAGCCTTCCCATAGGATTGATTCATTCCTTGAATCCTTCATTCTGTAGTGAGAGGAAGAGGAGGGAACAACAATATAAACAGTACTACACTATTTACATTGGTGATCTCTGTGATTGGTAATCACATCTATCCCATGGCACAGAGCCACCCTGATCGTCTCTGTGCCCTTACTAAATGTTCTCCATTGACTAATAATGGCAGGAGTAAGAGCTTTGTGTGTGTGCAAACAAAAGATTGTACTGGTACATCCATCCACCCATGAAAGGAGGTTAAACTTTTCAGGCCCCAGATTAGCACCCCCTTTAAACTTCTCTTTAGACCAGCCTAAACTTTAATTCAGACTCCAGATCAGTATCAGCTTATATCACATGACCAGAAACAAGATGTGTGGATAGTTTTCCACACCTTCCTGTATAGGCACCATGCTAGTTGAAGGTTTGATACCAGTGCTGGGTTGTTGGAAAAAGCATTCAGCACGGCCAGAACATAGGGTGGGTCTGCGGGACCCTTGTATTTATTTCAAAGTCCCCAGGTTAGTTGGGAGGTATACTGTAGTCACTATGCCACAAAGAACAAAATTGTAAATTCGATCATTACATATACAGTGGGGCAAAAAAGTATTTAGTCAGCCACCAATTGTGCAAGTTCTCCCACTTACAAAGATGAGAGAGGCCTGTAATTGGCATCATAGGTAGACCTCAACTATGAGAGACAAATGAGAAAACAAATCCAGACAATCACATTGGCTGATTTGGAAAGAATTTATTTGCAAATTATGGTGTAAAATAAGTATTTGGTCACCTACAAACAAGCAAGATTTCTGGCTCTCACAGACCTGTACCTTCTCCTTTAAGAGGCTCCTCTGTCCTGCACTCATTACCTGTATCAATGGCACCTGTTTGAACTTGTTATCAGTATAAAAGACATCTGTCCACAACCTCAAACAGTCACACTCCAAACTCCACTATGGTGAAGACCAAAGAGCTGTCGAAGGACACCAGAAACAACATTGTAGACCTGCACCAGGCTGGGAAGACTGAATCTGCAATAGGCAAGGAGCTTGGTGTGAACAAATCAACTGTGGGAGCAATAATTAGAAAATGGAAGACATACAAGACCACTGATAATCTCCCTCGATCTGGGGCTCCACGCAAGATCTCACCCCGTGAGATCAAATTGATCACAAGAACGGTGAGCAAAAATCCCAGGACCACATGGGGGGACCTAGTGAATGACCTGCAGAGAGCTGGGACCAACGTAACAAAGGCTACCATCAGTAACACACTACGCCTCCAGGGACTCAGATCCTGCAGTGCCAGACGTGTCCCCCTGCTTAAGCCAGTACATGTCCGGGCCCGTCTGAAGTTTGCTAGAGAGCATTTGGATGATCCAGAGGAGGATTGGGAGAATGTCATATGGTCAGATGAAACCAAAATAGAACTGTTTGATAGAAACACAACTCGTCGTGTTTAGAGGAGAGAGAATGCTGAGTTGCATCCAAAGAACACCATACCTACTGTGAAGCATGGGGGTGGCAACATCATGCTTTGGGGCTGTTTCTCCGCAAAGGGACCAGGACGACTGATCCATGTACAGGACAGAATGAATGGGGCCATGTATCGTGAGATTTTGAGTGCAAACCTCCTTCCATCAGCAAGGGCATTGAAGATGAAACGTGGCTGGGCCTTCCAACATGACAATGATCCCAAACATACCGCCCGGGCAACGAAGGAGTGGCTTCGTAAGAAGCATTTCAAGGTCCTGGAGTGGCCTAGCCAGTCTCCAGATCTCAACCCCATAGAAAACCTTTGGAGGGAGTTGAAAGTCTGTGTTGCCCAGCGACAGCCCCAAAACATCACTGCTCTAGAGGAGATCTGCATGGAGGAATGGGCCAACATACCAGCAACAGTGTGTGCCAACCTTGTGAAGACTTACAGGAAATGTTTGACCTCTGTCATTGCCAACAAAGGATATATAACAAAGTATTGAGATGAACTTTTGATATTGACCAAATACTTATTTTCCACCATAATCTGCAAATAAATTCTTTCCAAATCAGCCAATGTGATTGTCTGGATTTGTTTTCTCATTTTGTCTCTCATAGTTGAGGTCTACCTATGATGCCAATTACAGGTCTCTCTCATCTTTTTAAGTGGGAGAACTTGCACAATTGGTGGCTGACTAAATACTTTTTTGCCCCACTGTAGTTCCCTGCTTACAGGATATAGATGTGAACACCTTGTCTGGTTCGTTTAAATAATTGGGAACTATCTAGCAACTGGACACCAGAGAGACAATAAATGTCTTGGTCAGAATTAGGTAATCACGTACTATACATACTGTATATGACACAGCATATAAAGTGCAGGGTCAGGACTGTGAAACATACAGGGGTCAGAAGGGTGTAACATGGGGCCCTTACTTTGCTGGTGAGATCACACTGCCAGGCAGTAGGTGCATAGATCAGAGCTGAGCGCTGGAACAAGAGATTCAGCCCTGGACTTCAGGACATGACCTGGATCACCAGGACACCAGGATTATGCTTCAATCCTGGGACAATCCCATAGACAATGCCCCACAGTTCTAGAAGGGGCAGGACTTATGTTGTGAGGAGCGCAGGGACATTGCTGATAGTCCACTGTGTGTTAACTAATCTTCACTTCAGGTCTGTGAAAGAAGAACGTGGCTCCAACGTCCCCTAGCATCCAATCTCATCAATATCACAAGCGCTGCTCTGCTACATGAATCCTTGCTGCAGCTGTAGTGCTTGTGATGTGGAGAAGATCTGGCTTCAGGGGAGCTGCAGGGTGAGAAGACCAGATGAGTTTGGTGACACCCCCTCTCTATGCGGCGCTCGGGGAACATAATGGGAGCAAAATTGATGCTCAGAGAGGGTCAGAAGGTATATTGGTGCTAAGAAGGTGGTGGAGGGAATAGTAAACCATAGCAAGGGGGACAATAATGCCCAGTGGAGGTGGGAGGGAACAATAATGCTCTGGGGAGGGGGGGAGGTTATAAGCAGGGTATGGGAGGAACAACAATGCTAAGATTGGGTTGAGGGAAAACTAGTCCCCAGCCAAAGTAGAGAGAACAATGTTGCCCAGCGGAGGGCGAGGGGAATAAAAATACCCTAGATGACTGTGAAAGGTGGGCGAGAACAGTAGTGCACAGAACTGGGTGTGGAAAAAATAGTGGTCAGTAATGGTACCAGTGTGTATTGGGGGGAATCAGTAGTGACCTGTGGGCTGGTTTACAATAGTACCCAGAGGGCGGTGGGGAGGAACAACAGCACCCAGTAGGGGGTGAAAGTAAACAATGGTGTCAGTGGACAAAACTTACCTTGCACTGCAGTCCTTGTCCCGCGAATCTGCTCTCTTCGCCCTCCTCCTTCTGCTACCTGGACTGAGTAGACTCTGTCAAGCAGGAGATCAGTTCGTCTGCAAAGAGCTGGAGCTGTGCGCTCCATCTCTCGGTCCTAGACACACGGGATACCAGGATTCTGTTAAAATCCTGGGACAGTCCAGAGGAGTCTGGGATAGTTTTGGTGGTATTTGGGGTTATGCCAATCCAGATGGGCTTGAGACATTAAAGATCTAAGCCCTTCAAGAGCACCTATCTTTACATTTAGGCTCTCATTAAAGGGGAATGTGAGCTCTCTTATGACAGTGATAAACCTCAATTAAAAAAATGAATACATATGAAATGTTCATGACTGGGCAGGGCGAAACACGTTGAGGCGCATGGCCTGGATGGAGCCTGGGCTGAGGCTGCTTTTACCATACAGATTGTTGGGTTTTGCTGGATGTGAGACACCTGGGACGTTCTTTCTACATTCTGTGAATGGCTGTCACAGTGCTGATCATTACTAGAGTGCCTGGGAGATGTCAAAGACTGTGCTGAAAGCATGCATTGAGTGAACTCTCAGCACAGAAACTCCCGTCACCCAAGGAAACATATGTGTAGTGTGTTGGCATCAAAGCCCACCCTCTTCGCTGCTGCACATATGTGTTACATTGGCAAGAGGCTAAGATAGTGTGGATGTCACAATTTTATAGGTATGTGAAAACTGTTTTGCTCATACTTAGATTCTTCTTAATCCATGTAGCTGCCTTTACCCTTGCTAATATATTTTGTCTTCCTTTCTCAACAGAGCAGTTTATGGGTCATACCACCACATGGATTTAATTTGAAATTTGGATAGGCAGTTACTAATTCCCTAATCCCAGGGGCCGCCCACACCATCTACTACTGATGCCCCCCTGATGGCGGACCAGCTCTTTGCGAAAGCCAATAGTCTTCTAGCACCATCTGTATTGCCAGTTGCTGGTTTCCAAAGGATGTCTTACATTGCATTTGGAAGGATCCAAAGGATTGGGAATACTTCTTGTTTTAAACAGGGTAAAAAGAACACTCAATTTTCTTGTTAAGAAAAAAGAAATTAAAAACACATCAAGTATTAATTTCCAGGCCCTCAGACGAGGAAGGAAATTCCTGAGTGTTCGCCAAAACAATCAAGGCTGGAGATATTCTTTGAATATTGTGGTTCAGGCAAGACTTGCGTTGTTCAGCCTTAGTCAGCAGCAGAGTAGCAGAAATGGAGCCGTTTCTGCTGTTTTTCTTTTGATGGAGGTGGATGGGTCACTGCCAGCATGGAGTATTTCACTGAAGCAAGCACCGCTCCATCCAGATGTAGCCAATCCAAAGCCAGGCTACGGGGAGGAGAGATCTTCTAATCAACAACTCCTTCAATCAAGTTCACAATAAACAATGATTCAACTAATCAGAGCATCGCTGCTTCCCTTCAGAGATTGTGAGATTGGTAATAACAGTCTTTTGGTATGATGCAATAAAAAAAAGTCTAAATGGCCCCACACGTGAGCTTCAAAGGCATTCCTACACCTGCGCATAATTTGCATGGAAAAATGGCTTATTGTCTAACAATGTACCTATGCAGTAAACACACTCCGTATTTTGCATTGTTTCCAGACAGGGCAAAATTGATGGTATTTTTAGACCTCTAGACTCCTTAGGTATGGAAATTAAAACTACCAGGGCATGTTTTGTATTATGTTCTGAAGCGGTTGGTTTGACCTGGTCGGAACTTTTGAATATTATGTTCTGAAGCGGTTGGTTTGACCTGGTCGGAACTTTTGAATATTATGTTCTGAAGCGGTTGCTTTGACCTGGTCGGAACTTTTGAATATTATGTTCTGAAGCGGTTGGTTTGACCTGGTCGGGACTTTTGAATATTATGTTCTGAAGCGGTTGGTTTGACCTGGTCGGAATGTTTGAATATTATGTTCTGAAGCGGTTGGTTTGACCTGGTCGGAACTTTTGAATATTATGTTCTGAAGCGGTTGGTTTGACCTGGTCGGAACTTTTGAATATTATGTTCTGAAGCGGTTGGTTTGACCTGGTCGGAACCTTTGAATATTATGTTCTGAAGTGGTTGGTTTGACCTGGTCGGAACTTTTGAATATTATGTTCTGAAGTGGTTGGTTTGACCTGGTCGGAACTTTTGAAAAGTCTGCTATTAAAGCAGTTGTGCAGCTTAAATAAGAATGTGCTTTGTAATACCTATTGTGGAAAAAAAAAAAAGGTGTGCACCCTCCTGTACACTTTAGTGCAGCCTCTCTCAACCAGGGTTCCTTGGAACCCTAAAGCCTGGTACACGCTGTAATCTGGGCTGAACAAAAAAAAACTGAGGAGCTTGTGAGAAGTTCTTTGTACAATCGATGCGATGATAGTACCGCAATCTCCCCACTGAGCTATTGTTTTCAGAACACACACGATCAGCGCTCGCAGCCATTGGCTGAAAGCACTGATCGGATGTCAGTCGGCTACTGACTTTCCAGCATGCTCGTTCGACAGAAGCCATCTGTGACATCGGCTTCTGTCAAATAATGACTTGTACACACAGACCAAATGTCAGCTGTTATCTACTACTGTACCAGCTGATTTCAGCCAATATTCAACCTGGCTATATGGGGCTTTAGGTTCCACCAGAGCAGTGTTACTTATCCTTTTTACATTGAAGGGACCCCTGGAAAAAGTTGGAGATTTCGGGGAACCCATAAAGTAATGTTGAGATGTACAACTCACAGAACATTGGTTTGATCAGCAAGCTGTTGATATAACAGCAATTATTTTTTAAATAGTATTAAAAAATAGAATCAATATTAAAATATACATGTTTATTGTAAGACTTGTGCTTGCTTTTTTCTGAAAAAAAAAATGCTAAACTCTGGATAAAACTTGAGATAAGCAGAGTATGGGGGGGGGGGGGCAACAGAGCACACTACATGAGAGGCAGCAAGGCACATCACTTGGGAACAGTGCACACAGTGGGCCCCATTACATAGGATCAGGGCACCTGGGATCTGAGCACCTTACATAGGATCAGGGCACATGGTATCAAAGAACCTTACATGGGATCAGAGCACCTTACATAGGATCAAGGTACATGGGATCAAAGCACCTTACATGGGATCAGGGCACATGGGATCACAGCGCTTTAAATGGGATCAGGGTACATGAGATCACAGCAGCTTACATGGGATCATAGCACGTGGGATCACAGCACCTTACATGGGATCATAGCACATGGGATCACAGCACCTTACATGGGATCAAAGCACCTTACATGGGATCAGGGCACATGGGATCACAGCGCTTTAAATGGGATCAGGGTACATGGGATCAGATCACCTTAAATGGGATCAGGGCACATGGGATCAGAACGCTTTAAATGGGATCAGGGCACATGAAATCACAGCACCTTACATGGGATCATGGCACATGAGGTCAGAGCACCTTACATGGGATCAGGGCACCTTACATGGGATCAGAGCACCTTGCATGGGATCATGGCACATAGGATCAGGTCACCTTACATGGGACCAAAATACTTTACATGGGATTAGGGCACATGGGATCACAGCACCTTACATGGGATCACAGCACCGTGCATTGGATCATGGCACACAGAATCAAAGAGCCTTACATGGGATCATGGCACATGGGATCACAGCACTTCACATAGGATCAGGGCACCTTACAAGGAATCATAGCACCTTACATGAGATAAGGGCACTTTACATGGGATCAGAGCACTGCACATAGGATCAGGGCACCTTACATGGGATCAGAACACTGCACATGGGATCAGGGCACCTTACATGGGATCAGGGCACTGCACATGGGATCAGGGGATCTTGCATGAGATCAGAGCATCTTAAATTGGATAAGGGCACCTTACATAGGATCAGAGCACCTTACATGGGATCATGGCACTGTACATGAGATCATGGCACCTTACATGGGATTAGGGCACATGGGATCAAGGCACATGGGATTAGGGCATTTTACATGGGATCATGACATATTACATGGGATCAGAGCACTTTACTAGTGATGGGCCAAACACCCCCCCCTGTTCGTTTCACGGTTGAACATTCGAACCTAAGGAAAATTCAACTGTGACCTTCGAATCAGAGGGGACAATTCACTAGATAAGATACCACAGCAAATCGTAAGATACCGCACAGCTGCTAAAATACTGCATAAGTTATATTATTAAGCAATGCAGTATTTTAATATAGAAAACATTATTTAATGTTTCAGCTGTCAGCGGCATGACTAGTGCACCAGAGATAGGTTCATCCAGATCCCCCCCTTTTAATTATACTTAAAGAAAACATGACACCAATTTTGGAGTAAAATGGCCAACACGGCCTTTTATTAACAAACACATTTTAACACACCAACCATTCCTTATAACAGAAACATACAGAGTTGCTGTTGGTCTTCGAAGGCACCCCCCAAAAATGATCTGAAATGCACCTGCAGACAACCATATTACACAAGGCCTCCAGCCGCAACCAACCAGCTCAGAGACAACCATACCATCTGCAGTGCAGCACCACCACGTTCCAGTTAAACCTTGGTTAACTGGAATGTCCCCGGGCATCCCATACCATCGATGGGTCCCACACCATTATCTGTACCTCCAAGATAAGACCCGCCTCCAAAGACCAACAACCGCCCACGAAACTAAATAACCCCCCATTCCCCCCGAGAGGAACACAATACTCACTAAATAGGGAGAGCGGGAGGGAAGCTCTCTCACCAACGTCCAGCTCCGACTGACGCCCCCGACCAGGACACCCCACCGTAAGATGCAGAAGAGCCCACCCACGCTCTCCCTCTACCAACCAGCTCCCCAGGTATACTTTTCAAACCCCCTGGCACTATACTTAACCCTTTCTATTCTTCCTTCCCACTCTAGGCCTAGTCATGCCTGCCCTGCGCTAATTCTTTTTTCTTTTCCGCTACGGGCATTTCTTTGTCAATGTTTCAGCTGTCAGCGGCATTGTCCGGCAATTAAAATTTGTTTAAAAAAAACAGCGTAGGGTTCCCCCCTCCCCATGCATACCAAGCCCTTCAGGTCTGATATGGATTTTGAGGGGAACCCCCCACGCCAAAATAAAAAAAAAATGTGTGGGCATTCCTCCCAAAATCCATACCAGACCCTTATTCGACCATGCAGCCAGCAGGTCAGGAAAGGAAGGGGAACGAGTGATCGCCCTACCCCCGAACCATACCAGGCCACATGTCCTCAGCATGGTGGGGAGCTTTTGTGGGGACAAGGGGCCCCCCAGATCCCGGACCCCCTCTATGTAAATGAGTATGGGGTACAAGGTACCGCTGCTCATTCACAAAAAAAAGTGCAGTGTAAAAAATGACAGTAGACATTGTTTGACAAATTCTTTATTAAAAACAAAAATAAAAAAATGTCCCCCTGAAGTAGATCCAAGGTCAATCACGATGCCACCTTACATGGGATCGAAGCACCTTACATGGGACCAGGGCACCTTACATGGGATCGGAGCACCTTACATGGGATCTGACTAAAGACTGTTTTAAGCCTGCTGTGACTCCTTGTGGCTTCACAGCTGGCTCCCCACCACGAATGCACGAGCTGCACTGTGATCTGTGAGTGGTCCTGCAGCTTCCTAGGAACTTTGAACTGTCCCAGGAGACTGCAGGAGGTGAGGAGCGGGACAAATTTCCTCTGGGATCACCCAGGCAATGGCAGCAGAAGTGAGAGTGAGTACTTGTCAAAACCAAGTACCCACTCCCCCTTCCCCTTCCAAAATAAAACAGCTTTGCATTAGTGGCAGAGTAGGGAGGAAAGGAGTAGGAACAGCAAAACTTGCAAAACAGTTTACATCAAAATCAACATTTATTCCTTTAGTCTTCCTAGGACCAATGTTTTTTGAATCTTCAATCCATTACTATGTGTTTGTTTAGCACCATAGAGATTTAGAGAAGCCCAACTTGGGAAACATTGTCTGTAGCGCAACCCATCTCCACCTAAAAGAGCCCTGGAGAACACAAAGTGGTTCCATAGACTCTGCACCTCATCGGTGGGGGACTCCAGAAGAGGCTTGAGACTGCTCTGTGCAAAACCATTGCACAGAGAAGTTCAGTTTGACATTTTTTTATTAAAACAAACAAAAACAACATTTTTAGATCCAATTTTAACCAGTTGCCGACCAGCCACAGTACATATACAGCGGCAAAATCATGTATATATATATATACGTGATTATTATTATTATACAGGATTTATATATGTGGCTGCACATTTGCGTGCAATTAAAAAAACCGTGCTGAGTACGTGCGCCCCCAGCACACATGTCCGATACTCGCGGAAAGGTCCCGATCTCCTCTTGTGATCGGAACCTTTCCCGATCATGTGACAGCAAATCACGGCAGTCACATGACCCAAAAACCCCACCCGCCTCCCGGCTTCTGAAACCCTTAAAGGATCGGGAGGTGCCGGCACCAAGGAGTTAAGGTCCTGGAATAGCCTAGCCAGTCTCCAGACCTTAATCCTATGGAAAATTTATGGACGGAGATGAAACTTCCAGTTGCCAAGTGACAGCCAAGAAACCTGAAGGATTTAGAGATCATTAGATTAGCGTGGACCAAAATCCCCCCTGAGATGTGTGCAAACCTGGGAACCAACTACAAGAAACATCTTACCTCTTCTGTGCTTGCCAACAAGGGTTTCTCCACCAAGTATGTTTTGTTTGCGGATCAAATACTTATTTTGCTCACAGAACTGCGACTCAATTTATATCATTTGTATCATGTTTTTCCTGGATTTATGGTTAATATTCTGTCTCTGTCATTTAAAATACACTTCCGATAAAAAAAATTACAGACCTTTCATTTCTTTGTCAGTGGGCAAACTTTCAAAATCTGCAGGGGATCAAATCATTATTTTCCCCACTGTATTTACAAATTCAGATGCTAGAGGGCAACAGATCTCTACACTGGCACAGCAAATGCAAGATGTACAGAGGTGAAAGTTCAGTGCAAATGCAAATTAAAAGCAAATGCAAGAATGAGACACTTGAAAAAAGCATCAGTATCGTATTTGCCGGCGTATAAGACGACTGGGCGTATAAGACGACCCCCTACTTTTCCTGCTAAAATGTAGTGTTTGGGCTATACTCGCCATATAAGACTACCCCTCTTCCAATGCAAAACAGTGGGAGGAATAGTGCCCCATCATCGGTGTCAGTGGCAGAAATAGTGCCCCATCATTAGTATCAGTGGGGGAATAGGTGCCCCATCATTGGTATCAGTGGCAGGAATAGTGCCCCATCATTGGTATCAGTGGGAGGAATAGTGCCCCATCATCAGTATCAGTGGGGGGAATAATGCCCCATCATCAGTGTCAGTGGCAGGAATAGTGCCCCATCATTGGTATCAGTGGGGGGAATAGTGCCCCATCATTGGTATCAGTGGCAGGAATAGTGCCCCATCATCGGTGTCAGTGGCAGGAATAGTGCCCCATCATTGGTGTCAGTGGCAGGAATAGTGCCCCATCATTGGTGTCAGTGGCAGGAATAGTGCCCCATCATTGGTGTCAGTGGCAGGAATTTTTCGGACTGGAAGGGGGGGAAAGTGTCCGGACTGGAAGGGGGGGAAAGTGTCCGGACTGGAAGGGGGGGAAAGTGTCCGGACTGGAAGGGGCTGAAAGTGTCCGGACTGGAAGGGGCTGAAAGTGTCCGGACTGGAAGGGGCTGAAAGTGTCCGGACTGGAAGGGGCTGAAAGTGTCCGGACTGGAAGGGGCTGAAAGTGTCCGGAGTGGAAGGGGGGGAAAGTGTCCGGACTGGAAAGGGCTGAAAGTGTCCGGACTGGAAGGGGGGGAAAGTGTCCGGACTGGAAGGGGGGGGAAGTGTCCGGACTGGAAGGGGCTGAAAGTGTCCGGACTGGAAGTGGTTAAGAAAACGGCTCTATAGCCTCACAGACTGATTCTTAAAACGTGGGCAACTGAAATGTAACATCTTATTAGTTCCACTGTACCAGATATAGGCCCAAGCTGCGAGATTTTCCCCAACCAGGGTAAGGGCTCTGGTCCATGCTCAAACAAAGACATCATTAGATTGGATTTCTTCTTGCTGTCAGCTTGGGAGTACAGCATACCACACCAGTCATTCCTACAGAAGTAACGGGGCAAGAAAAAAACCAAAACAAAAAAAAAAACAAGGTTATTACCATCAAAGAGTTTATAGAATACTTATTTCGAGATGTATAACACACACACCAGCCATAAAACAGTATGACCAGCCACCTACTATTGGGTAGGTCCCCCTTTTGCCGCTAAAGCAGCCCTGACTTGTTGAGACATGGACTCCACTAGACAAAGCATCACTCTGCTTTCTCCAGCTTGCCTACTTCCTATACTGCATCCTGGTGCCATCTCTTCCCCAGGAAAGTGACACACACCTTGCCATCCACATGATATAACAAAAAAAACAAAAAACACGACTCATCAGACCAGGCCACCTTCTTCCATTGCTCCGTGGTCCAGTTCTGGGGTTCATGTGCCCATTGTAGGCACTTTTGGCTGTGGACACGGGTCATCACGGGCATCCTGACCGGTCTGCGGCTACACAGCCCCCATACACAACAATCTGCGATGCTCTGTGTGTTCTGACACCTTTCAATCAGAACCAACATTAACTTTTTCAGTAGTGTGAGCTCTAGTAGCTCTTCTATTGGACCAAACTACACAGGGCAGTCTTTGCCCCACCACGTGCATCAATGAGCCTTGGCCGCCGATGACACCGGTTTTCCTTCCTTGGACCACTTTTGTTTGGTCCTGACCCCTGCAGACTGGGAACATCACACAAGAGCTGCAATTTTGGAGTCGCACTGATCCAATCGTCTAGTCATTACAATTTAGCCCTTATCAAAGTTGCTCAAATCCTTATGCTTGCCCATTTTTCAAAAACACATTAACTTCAGGGACAACATGTTCACTTGCTGCCTAATCCATCCCACCCACTTTCTGGTGTCATAATGAGATAACCAATGTTATTTACTTTACCGGTCATTGGCCATTATGCTATGGCGTGTGTGCGCGTGCGTGTGTACTGACAGTAGGCAGCTGAAATCACCTGGTTGCGTCCTAGATGGACGATACATTTGTCCAAGGTTTCAGACTCCATGGGGATTTGTTCCACTGGGGGGGAAGTGCTGAGTCCTTCGGCACGGAGGTAATGAGCCCAGCTGAAGGTAGTGGGCTCATTAAGGCTGTTATAAAACTTCCCAGCCTGCTTAGGGAGTGGCTCCAACCTGGAACCAGATCTGTGCCTGAACTGACTCGGGAGCAACATATTATCTGTGTGCAGGGAGCCAAAAGCCTGTGTGGCTAGCCTCCAACTACCAGCGACTAGGTATAGCATCAGGCTGTACCTAGTGGATAGCTAGGGAAGCTGTTTGTACAGTAAGTAGTCAAGTTGGCCAGGATTTTATTTGATGTTTCTTTTTGGTTTGGCGTTTTCCTGTAAATATTGTAAATAAACTGCACCTTTTTGTTTTTTCACCTCCACTGCTGTTGTGCTGTGCCTGTGTTTGTGTGTTGTGCACCCATCCAGGGGGTCACCCCCCCCCCCGCTGCCGAGCGAACCCCATTACTATATATATATATATATATATATATATATATATATATATATACACACACACACACACATACATACATACATACATACATACATACATACAGGTGAAACTCAAAAGATTAGAATATCGTGCAAAAGTCCATTTATTTCAGTGCAGCAACTTAAAAGGTGAAACTAATATATGACATAGACTCATTACATGCAAAGCAAGATAGTTCAAGCCGTGATTTGTCATCATTGTGATGATTATGGCTTACAGCTCATGAAAACCCCAAATCCACAATCTCAGAAAATGAGAATATTGTGAAAAGGTGCAATATTCTCGGCTCAAAGTGTCCCACTCTAATCAGCTAATTAAGCCATAACACCTGCAAAGGGTTCCTGAGCCTTTAAATGGTCTCTCAGTCTGGTTCAGTAGGAATCACAATCATGGGAAAGACTGCTGACCTGACAGTTGTGCAGAAAACCATCATTGACACCCTCCATAAGGAGGGAAAGCCTCAAAAGGTAATTGCAAAAGAAGTTGGATGTTCCCAAAGTGCTGTATCAAAGCACATTAATAGAAAGTTATGTGGAAGGGAAAAGTGTGGAAGAAAAAGGTGCACAAGCAGCAGGGATGACCGCAGCCTGGAGAGGATTGTCATGAAAAGGCCATTCAAAAGTGTTGGGGACTTTCACAAGGAGTGGACTGAGGCTGGAGTCAGTGCATCAAGAGCCATCACACACAGACGGATCCTGGACATGGGCTTCAAATGTCGTATTCCTCTTGTCAAGCCGCTCCTGAACAACAAACGACGTCAGAAGCGTCTTACCTGGGCTAAAGAAAAACAGACCTGGTCTGTTGCTCAGTGGTCCAAAATCCTCTTTTCTGATGAGAGCAACTTTTGCATCTCATTTGGAAACCAATGACCCCGAGTATGGAGGAAGAATGGAGAGGCCCAAGGACCCAGAGTATGGAGGAAGAATGGAGAGGCCCAAGGACCCCGAGTATGGAGGAAGAATGGAGAGGCACACACTGCAAGATGCTTGAAGTCCAGTGTGAAGTTTCCATAGTCTGTGTTGATTTGGGGAGCCATGTCATCTGCTGGTGTTGGTCCACTGTGCTTCATTAAGTCCAGGGTCAACGCAGCCGTCTACCAGGAGATTTTGGAGCACTTCTAGCTTCCTTCCGCAGACGAGCTTTATGGGGATGCTGACTTCATTTTCCAGCAGGACTTGGCACCTGCCCACACTGCCAAAAGCACCAAAACCTGGTTCAATGACCGTGGGATTACTGTGCTTGATTGGCCAGCAAACTCGCCTAACCTGAACCCCATAGAGAATCTATGGGGCATTGCCAAGAGAAAGATGAGAGACATGAGACCGAACAATGCAGAAGAGCTGAAGGCCGCTATTGAAGCATCCTGGACTTCCATAACACCTCAGCAGTGCCACAGGCTGATAGCTTCCATGCCACGCCGCATTGAGGCAGTAATTGCTGCAAAAGGGGCCCAAACCAAGTACTGAGTACATATGCATGCTTCTACTTTTCAGAGGTCCAATATTGTTCTATGTACAATCCTTGTTTTATTGATTGCATGGAATATTCTCATTTTCTGAGATTGTGGATTTGGGGTTTTCATGAGCTGTAAGCCATAATCATCACAATGATGACAAATCACGGCTTGAACTATCTTGCTCTGCATGTAATGAGTCTCATATATTAGTTTCACCTTTTAAGTTGCTGCACTGAAATAAATGAACTTTTGCATGATATTCTAATTTTTCGTGTTTCACCTGTGTGTATATATATATATATATATATATATATATATATATATATACACACACACACACACATATATATATTAATATATATATATATATATTTATATACACACACATATCCATATACACATACATACATATACACACACACTTACCCCAACTGTACTAAGGCCACCATACCCTCCACCTTCAGGCTACCATGTAGAAGAACACAGAAATGTGGGATTTTTCCTGCTATCTGGCTGGCAGAATTCTCATCTTCTAAGTCATCCGTGATTCCGGCCCCAATATCATCACCCTCTATGAAGACATCAAATAATTAGCACATACACTTCCAACCTGACCCAGCTAAGCCACATCTCAGTAAATGCTCACCTTTATTAACAGCAATAGGTAGGACCAGGTGACGAGAAAGGACAGGAGGACTGGAGATGTCCGCAATGTCAATAAAGCCAATGATTTCCAGTTCTGAAGAAAGAATACCAACAAACTGAAAATACATGCTGAAAATTCACCCTTCTGGCTCATGCAATACTGGGAGTAAAAAAATATTTCTGTAAATTGAGTTCACCCAGCAACTATCTTAAACCTACTTTCAATCATTGCTCAATTCCTCTCCTGATTTGTATGGTCGGCGCCCTCCCCTTTCACAGCTATTAGCTTTCTCTGCCATCAATCATTTTGTTCCCAAGTGTTATATGAACAAAAGAGCACATCCTTGGCATCCTGGCTTAGGATATCAACCAGTAAATGGCACAGCTAAAGTCTTCCTCAAAGAAATTGCACTCCTCAAGTCTTCAAGGAGAAACATGCACGTCTAAAGGGTGTCCAGGGATGTGTTCTTTCATGTAATGTTTATAAAAGAAGATTCAAGGCAAAGTGCTGCAACCTTTACAATAGCCTGTTGGCCACTACCATCAAAAGACAGCAGTCAGACCCAGTGAAAACAGAATAACTTGACTGAAAAACATAATTGCATGTTGATCGGGAAGGGGGTGGACAGGGACATGGCAAGGAATCAGCTTTAACTTACTTTGGGAGCACCTGAATTTCTCATTATATTCTTTAACTTCTGCTAAGCTGGGAGGGATATGAGCAGCACTCTGAGTCAGTCAGACTATATTGCACAATGCCCTCAGTCTATCACTGGGAGTTTGCACATAGTAGAGGAGAGCGCAGAGAAATCCTCATCTGCAAGTCACTACTCCTTAAGACTGGTCGCAGGAATCGCATCTCTTCCCACATCCGCAACCACCCGCAGCCAAACCATGCTACTCTTACGAGACACCACGCATTTTAGGCCTGCAGCACGAGTGCGGATGCAGGAACCACAGGGACACCGCATGGTCAAAAAGACCATGAGCTGACCCTGCGGCCATGTTTTGTTGTACAGAAAACAGCCCGTAGTATTGTGAACCGAGCCTTGCTGTCAAAGTGCAGGCCAAGAAACATTCAAAGCCCCATAAAAGTGATCAGGCAGCTCTAGAACCTTTTATCTTAAAGCCCTTTAGCCCGGGGTTCACACTGATACAATGTGGAATTTGCAGCGTTTTCTGTGCGAATTCCGCACTGCATCAGAATCGCACCCCGTTCATGCGAACCGCTGCAGGTGTGTATGTTAAGTCAACAACACCACAAAACGCGGTGCGATGTGCAGAATCGGATCACATAGGTGTGAATACCCATGCAAGCCGATTCTAGTGCAGACCAAAAAAAAAAAAAAAGGGGTCCTGCACCTTTTTGGTGCGATGTGATTAGAGCCATACAAAACGTACGGCTCCGATCGCACCGCACACAAATCGCATGGGATTTGCACAGGAATGCAGTGCAGTGGGTCCACAGTGAGTATAACAAGCATGCTTTACTGCACATACAGACTGATTGTACTGTGGTGGGTTCAGTAACACTTTAACCTCTTCCCGCCCGGCCTATGGCCAAATGGCGACCGGCAAAAACCCTCACCTTTCCGGGTGGACGCCATATGGCATCCTTTCGGGCATGCGCAGTTTGCACGCCTGCAGAGTCGCGCAATCTGTCACCGGCCGTGTCGACCGATGACAGATCTGAGTACCGGCCCTGTTGCCGGTACCAAGTGACCTGCTGTGACCAATCACGGCAGGTCACATGACAGTTGTATACAATGGATGGCTTCATTCATGCCATCCATTGCATACTAGTGTGTCTAGTTGTGAATGGTCACAGTGATCACATGCACAAGCTGGGCCAATCACAGCCCAGCTGTGTCATGTGCTTAGCTGTGGCCAAATCACAGCTAAGCACAAAAAAACCCCCTGAATGAACCGATGTCATTCAGGTAAATGCTTGCTTATAGCAAAGTAATTCTTTGCTATAAGCAAATTGTGTAAAAAAAAAAAAATACTGATCACTTTCCCAAAGTAGAACAATGTTACTATGGTAACATTGTACTACTTTGGTCATAGTGAAATCTGAAAAAAAAATCTTAAAAAAAAAAAAAAAAAAAAAAAATAATAAAAAAGTTTTTTTAAAAATATATATATTTTTTTCATACTGTCACCAGTCAGTGTCCCTGATCACCGCCATGCCAGTTATATGATGACGCTGTACTGCACTGGTGACAGTATGTAAAAAACAAAAAGTGAACATTTTTTTAATTTTTTAATTTTCCGAAAAAAATTATGACAAAAAAAAATACAACTTTAAAAAACTCACCATTCCTCTTATGAAATACGTTGGGACTGTCTACTCTGCAAAAAGGGGTCATTTGGGGGATATCTGTACTGTTCTGACATTCTTGGACCTCAAGATATTAGATTGGCCATCAGTACTTCAGGATTGATCAAAATTCAGATCTATACCATAGTTTGTGAACTGTATAACTTTCCTAAAAACTAAAAAATACATCCTAATTTGGGTTATTTTCACCAAAGACATGGAGCAGAATACATCTCGGCCTAAATTTATGAAGAACAATTATTTATTTGCAAACTTTTATAACAGAAACAAAGAAAAACGTGTTTTTTTTTCAAAATTTTCGTGTCTTTTTGTTAATTTAGCAAAAAATAAAACCCCCAGCGGTGATTAAATACCACCAAAAGAAAGCTCTAGTTGTGTGAACAAAATGATAAAATTTTAGTTTGGGTACAATGTTGTATGACCGCGCAATTGTCATTCAAAATGTGAGAGCGCTGAAACCTGAAAACTGGCCTGGGCAGGAAGGGGGAAAAGTGCCCGGTATTGAAATGGTTAAGAAGCCGGTGCCTGGACCCAAAGCTGAATGAAGAATAGTCTCGGGGTGAGGATATCGCTGGATCCCTGGACAGGTAAGTGTCCTTATAATAAAAGGACATTATTTACAGTATTACAGTATTTGTAGCTGCTAACTTTTTTTTGGGGGGGGGGGGAGGCTTTAGAACCATTTAAAGTACACACTGTTGCTTTAACTAGTTGCCGACCGCAGATAGCCGAATGACGGCTTCACTGCGGCCGGCCAGTTCTGGGTGGACGTCATATGACGTCCCCCCAGAACGCGCTCTCCTGCGCGCCCCAGGGGGCGCGCACCCGGCGATCTCAGCGGCCTTTTACCACGTGATCAGCGGTGTCCAATGATACGCTGATCACAGGGAAATGCAAGTGCCGGTTCTCGGCTGCACTTTCCTCACGCTGTCAGATCGTGAGGAAAGTACTGCCGAGAACCGGCAGTTGTCACAGCGGGGATCGGCACCGATCATCAGGACACTGATGATCAGTGCCCTGATGATCGGTGCCCAGCAGTGCCACCCGCAAGTTCCGCCCACCTGTGCCCAGCAGTGCGCCCACTAGCTCCGCCCACCTGTGCCCAGCAGTGCGCCCACTAGCTCCGCCCACCTGTGCCCAGCAGTGCGCCCACTAGCTCCGCCCACCTGTGCCCAGCAGATCACCCACCTGTGTCCAGCAGTGCACCCACCTGTGCCACTCTGCAGTGTCACACACCTGTGCCCAGAAGTGCCACCTACCTGTGCCCAGAAGTGCCACCCACCTGTGCCCACCCACCAGTGCTGCCAGTCAGTGCCACCAGTCAGTGCCCAGGGGTTGTGCCAGTCAGTGCCGCCAGTCAGTGCCCAGCAGTGATGCCAGTCAGTGCCGTCTATCAGTACCCATCATCAGTGTCACCTATCAGTGCCGCCTATCAGTGCTGCATATTAGTGCCGCCTATCCGTGACACCTCATTAGTGCTGTCTATCAGTGCTGCCTATCCGTGCCACCTCATTAGTACTGCCTATCAGTGCCCTTTAGTGCTGCCTATCAGTGCCCATCAGTGCCTCCTATCAGTGCCCATCAGTGCTGCCTCATCAACGCACATCAGTGGAGAAAAAATACCTGTTTGAAAAATTTTATAATAGAAACAAAGAAAAAAATTTTTTTTTTCAAATTTTTTGCACTTTTTTTATTTATAGCGCAAAAAGTAAAGCGCCCAGTGGCAATTAAATACCACCAAAAGAAAGCTCTATTTGTGAGAAAAAAATGATCAAAATTTCATATGGGTACAATGTTGCATGACCGCGCAATTGTCAATCAAAGTGCGGCAGCGCTGAAAGCTGCAAATTGGCCTGGTAAGGAAGGGGGTATAAGTGCCTGGTAGGCAAGTGGTTAATACAGACAGTAAACACCATATGACATGCCTCTACCTGTACTTAAAGATTTAGGAATTGGATCGGTCTCTTCATCTATGACAACAGATTCCGGCCTGGGGAAGACCTGGACATCAGAGGACAGGTTCCCACACTTCAGCACTGCATGGAACGGAGTGTACGCCACATCAATAAGTTTCCTGTAGGAGAAAAATGTTGTTTTACGTGGAATTAACTAAAAAAACGTCAGTTAGGAAGAGAAATCTGTCATGCTAAAAACTCAGAGCCAGCTATACACTATAATCCTCTCACATGACAACTAATCTCTAACAAGCCCGGCAATATCCGGCAGTAAATTAACTAGAGACAGACTCCATGCAGGGCAGGCGAGCTCACTTACCCGAACATGGACTGGACATTCTTTAAGCACAGGGGCCCATCGATGGTAAAGATCTGACCCTCCCCATTATTGAGGTCAATAAGTCTTTCCAGAGTATCCAAGGAATCGGAGCTCTGCAGCTGAGGGGGTGGGGGGGGACAAGAGGACAAAGAAAAGGAAATGCAATGAACACATCGTCATATATTCATAAAAAGCGTAAATTCACCCAAAAACATTCTCTCTTTATATTAGGAGAGAACGGGGGGATTACAACCACCTGCCGGGGTTAACTGCTAACCAGAGCTCTAGTTTCTCTTTTTTTTTCTCATAAGGAAGTGAAGGAAAGTCTGCAACAAGGACACAAAGGCAATATAAAGATGGCAGGAGGACCAGCCTTCCCCTATTCTACTAAAACAAAAAAAAAACATAAAAAAAACCCCAAAACAAATAAACAAAAAAAAACAAAAACAGAAAAAAAAACCCCCACTGTTTGTATTGCGGTAGATTATCCACTTAAGCTCCAGAGGGTTTTACCCCCTTCATGACCAGGCCACTTTTTGCTATTCTGGACTGTGCTACTTTAACTGGTAATTGCGCTGTCACGCAACACTGTACCCAAATGGAATTTATATAATTTCACATTTTTTTGGTTGTATGTTATCACCATTTGGTTTTTATTTGTTATATAGACAAAAAAAGGCTGAAAATTTTGAAGACAGACAATATATTTTACTTTTTGCTATTAACCACTTGAGCCCCAGAGGATTTACCCCCCTTAATGACCACGCCTTTTTTTGCTGTTTGGCGCTGCACTAATTCAAATGATAATTGCGCGGTCATGCAATGCTGTACCCAAACGAAATTTACGTCCTTTATTTCACACAAATAGAGCTTTCTTTTGGTGGTATTTGATCACCTGTGCGCTTTTTATTTTTTGCACTATAATAAAAAAAAATACGAAAATTTTGAAAAAAAAACAATATTTTCTACTTTAAGCTATAAAAAATATATCATAAACTCAAAGTTAGTCATACATTTAAGCCAAAATGTATTCTGCTACATGTTTTTGGTAAAAAAAATCCCATGCATTAGCGGGCAAACTGGCGCTATCTAGGAGGGGTGCTAACACTATCGGAAGTCACCAGTGACACTAATACAGTGATCAGTAAAAATCTGTTCACTGTAATCAATGACACTGGTGACAGGGCAGTGAAGGGGTTAACTGGGGGGGGGGGAGGGGGGCGATCAAGGGGTTAAATGGGA